>NC_080086.1:186092880-186257880 GCF_950005125.1 Chionomys nivalis | reverse complement strand
CCACCCCACAGGGGAAATAGCAATTAACATGATGATTAAGATATGCCTAATATATTATTATCAGGGCAATTCAGTCCCCTCAATATGAATTTTGCTTAGATTATATGTAAGTCACAAAGATAAGTAAGATATATTTCTTGTCTCTGAGTAGGATCCTACTTAATGGTAGAAAAAAAGAAATTAAAAATACATGTAAAAGTGTGGTTAAGTGTAATGTTTTAAAGAAGTAAGAAATTTATTAAACAATTAATTAATAAAGTGTTTATTGATTAGTTGTTTTGTATCAAATGTCTGTGTCATGATTCATGACTTGAAATAGCTCATGGCTTGGTGCTAGAGATATACAGAAACAAACAATTGCAGGACAATGAGTCAATAGCATAAGGAGAACCAAGTCCCAAGGTGTACAACAAGAGATGCTAAAAGAATCCGAGGACATGACAGTGGGGCCACAGTTCAGAAGAACCTTTGCAGATCCCAACAGAAATGATAGCATTGCACGAAGACTCGAAGAGCAGGTGAGCCTGGCATCTCTGGCACATGAGAATCATCTACTGTCACTAAGACACAGTTGCTAGGGCTGCCTATGCTTCATGGGGGACTGGGAATTTCCAACACGAAATCTCTCTACCTAGAATGTCACGTACTACTGAAATACACTCAAGGCATGATACTATTTCTGACAAAGAAGGAAGAGAAAATGACATCTGTATTAATTAGGAAATAATTAGTGCAGCAACGCTGAACAGCTGACCAAAAGTTTAAACACAGAAGAGTTTGTGGAGAATGGGAAGAGCTGCCAGCCTTCTGGTGATCCTTTTGGGCATAACGGACCTACTACACATATAGAAATCATATCAAAATCCAGCCACAAAAGATGTAGAGGGAAGGACTTACCTTTTTATTTAGAAAGAAACAAAATATCAACAGATTATCACTTGCAGCAAGAACTGGGTCACTTGCATATCCCTAATTACAAGGGAGAATAGAAAGCCATGTCCTTAACCTTCTCCCTTAGTAATGGAGGACATGGCATTAGGGATTATGGGATGAAGAAAAAGTGAGCAATCCCATACCATCCTTGATACCATATGTTCTCAGGAGGCTGCAATCAGCGACACATATAGAAAGCCATAGTTGCTACACCTCTTTGGGCACATATTCAGGCTGCCCTTCCTTATTTAGCAGATTCAACTTCTGTAAGTTCCAAACACATACTAGTATTTTTGTTTTCAATAATTATTTACCCATACTGTACAGTGTTCTCTTCTCAGGTAAATGAGGCTGTCACACATAGGGTTTTGCCTCAGTCGGGAAGCTATGATTATTATTCATCTTCATAAAAGACAAAATAACTGCAAGATGTGTGGCTACAGCTGTATGACCCCTTGTCTTTCCCTCTGCTGATTCCCAGACTTGAACTGAAAAGGAGAAGACAATGCTACATAAATACCACATCGTACATGGCTTCTTCTCTCCCTTGTAATTAGTGTTACACACAACCCAGTGTTCGCTGATGCAAGGCTCAGTGGAAGTCTGTTGGGAACAGCTTCTCTTTCTATAGAAAAAGGATAAACCCCAAGGAGAAAGTCCTTCCCCTTACTGTTTCTGATTTTATTCTTAAATACATAGTAGGCCTGATGACTTGAACTTAAAAGAAGCCGTCCCTGCCCATCAAATGAAGGAACATCCTGTTATTATCTAGTAAAATGCCAATAATGATGGCGTCTATCAGGCATGGTATAAAGATTAAATGAGGTGACAAATGGGGAGTGCCATGCACGGATCCGGGAAGGTGTCATTGCCTGACAAGTTTTAGGCTTTTAAAAATAAGTCATACCTCTGTTATGAAAGTAAATGCTCTCACTTCCCAATTACATGGTAAAACTAGAACTTAGAAACTCTTACTGCCAAGTCAAGCTTTGTGAAAGTTGCTCATTACTAATCCAACTTTCTATCCTTTTTGTCTTTTCTTTAAAATAATCTAAGTTCTTCAAAAGCTATTTGCTAGTATCTCTGGTTGAGCACATCTAGTTTATCACAAAAGGATTGCTTTTTATGGCTTGTGATTGCATTACGATTTCTTTCTGGTGTATCTTGGGACTGCTTTGACTACATTAGGGCAGAAATTTTATGACCAGAATAGGAGAAGTGAGGCAAAATAGTTACATATAACTTTGGGCAGTGAAATTTGAGTGGTCTTAAAACATCAAATAAAAATGAAATTTTCTCTTCATCCCAAACAGAGACTAGGAACTAAAGAAAGTATTCTATCCATTTCTAGCATGGTGAATCAATGATTATATTTGGACTACTTAGAAAGCATAAATGACTCTGCTTCTGTTTCACCTAACCATTGCTGTATCACCAGGAACTCTCACACCAGACAGTTCTTGGCCTTTTACACTGTGATGACTGAAATCTCAGGGAAAGTAAATAAAGTCTCAAGAGTTTCAAGTATAGTCAGTGGTTCAGTGTGGCCCATATATGTGTGTGTGCTTAGGGCTGACCTCTTGGGATTGGGTAATTGATCAAAGGGGTTTTGGAGAAAATTGTTTACTCTGAGAAGTAGTTATTGCCTGTAGCTTTTCATCTAGTGGTAGACCCTTGTGGGTCTTGGTATTTTCCTTTATCAGGGAGGAAATTTTAAGAAACCTCATTTCGAGAGGGTTTTGGGTGGTCGTCACAGCTAATCTGCTTCAAGATCCCTATTGTGATGGCTGGCCGACAGGAAACAGCAACTTACCTTAACAGTTAAAGAACTTGTTTACGTCTTTTTTTTTCTTTATCAAAAATCATCATGATTTAACAATGAGGGGAGAGTCAACTTCTCTTTCAAATTGCTTTCTATATGTGATCACAAGAGATCTTTAGAAAGCTTACAGATTCCATATATATTGCATAGGTATGTCCCAGCTCCTAATCCTTTATCCAAAGTCATGTGTACAGTATAAGCAAGATTTGCTTTCTAATAGTATAAAGAAAATAGTGCATATCTACTCTACACCACACACACGCACACACACACGCGTGTTTGTGTGTATGTGTATACCCTGCCAAGTACAGTCAGTGATTCAGTGTGGCCCATATGTGTATGTGTTTAGGACTGACCTCTTGGGATTGGGTAATTAATGAGGGGGTTTTGGAGAAAATTGATTACTCTGAGAAGTAGTTATTGCCTGTAGCTTTTCATCTAGAGGTAGAGCCTTGTGAGAGTTTGACACAATGTAGGTCTTGCTTAGAGTCAACCATGTTGTTGAGGTTTCATGGTTGCAGATTATCTGTCATATACAGAAGATATTATCTCACAACAGACATCCTGGTCCTCTGGTCTTGCTCTCTTTCCATCCACCTTTGCAGTGATGTTCCTTGGGCCTTAGGTCTAAGGGCTGTGTTGTAGGTTTCTTAGTTAGGGCTGGACATCACATGGTCAGTTGTTCTCTGCCTTTGGAATAGTTGTGAATTTCTGTAATGATCTCCATCTATTTCAAAATGAAGCTTCTTTGATGAGGGGTGAGAGTTAGAAATTATACTGGTTTAGAAAAATGTCATTAAGGTGTTTTCTCCAGAGTCCAGACAGACTTGAGGGTACCAGGAAAGATAGGGTGTATACATTATATATAGTGGAGTAGACAGCTGCATACACAGCATTCAGTGAGTATATTGTTCCCTTGCTGCATCCAGTGGAGCTGAGAACTGACTTGGACAACAAGAGAATGGAGAAATCAGAGACATATGTAAAGAAAAGCTGGTATTAAAAGAGATGTGTTATATGTCTGTCTGAGAGCATCAACCTAATGATGCAACAACCACAAATCCCAGCATGTATTTTATACACAGAAACAGAGGAGAGAGTAGCAAGTATTGGCAGGAGGTTCTGCAGGCAAGCGGTCTCAGACTTTTTAACACTTTTCCCCATACTTTTACCATTTACACTTTGACCAGAGGAAGACTTTGCCATCTCTCTGAGACCGACCTGGGCAGAGGAATTGCCATTTTCCCACAGTTTTAAGTATGACCTGGCTGATCCCATGTCACCCAAACATACTATCACTCAGAACATGTTCTTTTCTTTACAGTTCACTCAAGGCTTCCTGGGCTCCCCACGATCCTTGGAACTTTAAGTAGATATCTGTGGCCTTAATATGGCTACCCTCTGAAGTACACACTGCTCACCTATCTGACAGGCCTTACCCATAGCAGGTAGATCTGGGTACCTATATACCCATAGATAGCTAACCTTCTGGTCTGGAATCATCAACAATTTTCTTCCATGACACTGGAAAGGCTACTTTCTCAGGCTCCTGCTTTAAGTCCAGACTTTGATTTACTTACACAGTGCTTCTCCCCGTGTCATTATTTATTTATGTTAAGTAGGATAGCATGAATAATTGCAATTGACCTATATATTCAATGTACTACCCCAGTCATTGAAGAAAAGCTACCAAAACATTTAACTTATTAATAAAACTTAAGCAGTCTTATTAGCACTATTACCTTATATTACTGTACTATGCTGTATTGCTTGGAATAGTGTGCTACTAAATTCAACTCATTATATTTTTGTGAGTGACATGTGTGAAGCTGAATCTTCCCTCTGAGTCTGTCTCTAATATCTCAGCAACTGAGAAAATGCTATAGTGTAGCATTCTTCCTTCTTTCTTTCCCTCTGACTTCCCACATCTTATCCCACCAGAGCAACTATAGATATTGGCAACTGATGGCTGCTGGAGGAGACAGACTCAGTTTTACAGGGATGTGGGCCCTGAGAAGACATCCATGTACTAAATGAACTCAGTATTAAGAAAAGAAAAAATGAGAGCAAATGTATGTGTGTGTGTGTGTGCGCGCGCGCATGTGTGTGTGTGTGTGAAAGAGAGAGAGAGACAGAAAGAGAGACAGAGAGAGAGATCAACTTAAGGGGTATAAAAGGGAAACAGTGGCAGGATATAGGAATCAGAGGGAAAAGAATGGGGGTTGGTGTGGCGAGCTGAAGTCTTAAGTGAATGTGTATTGTCCACAGGACCATGGTCTTATCAAGAACCCCAAGTGCCTTGAAGCCAGAGGAATGGCAAAGCCTTCCAGGCATTAGGTTCAGAGAAATAGCAGAGCCTTGTCTGGTCTGTGTGAGAATGTTTACTGTGTATGTAAAAAAATGTCCATCTCTGCTTTCTTCTCCAATGTTTACAGCTGGGACTGCTCCCCTGTAGAGACCTCCCACCAAGACTAGATAGCTCCTCCTTGTGCCATACATAGTAAATACCCTGAGCCTCTGGGTTATGTAGAGGGCTCTCTGAGAGAGCATAGCCCATCTAATCCCAGCTTTTCTATGTGTGTATTTATTTCTTCAGTGCCTGCTATTTCTTCGT
The DNA here is from genome assembly GCF_950005125.1 of Chionomys nivalis. Taxonomy (NCBI): domain Eukaryota; kingdom Metazoa; phylum Chordata; class Mammalia; order Rodentia; family Cricetidae; genus Chionomys; species Chionomys nivalis. The sequence continues at coordinate 186,252,511 of NC_080086.1, read as the reverse complement.
TCCCATGTTACCTAGTCAGGCTTCCAGGAAAAGACATGCAAGATAATAAAATATAGATCATATCCAAACACATTGTATGCTTGTGTGATTATTAAATAAAATATTTTTTAAAAAAATTACTGTGAAGACCGGAGAGATGGTTCAGGAACTACAATCACTGGGTATTCTTCTAGAGGACCCGAATTCAATTCTCAGCCCCCACAAGGCACCCCACAAGCATCTGTAACAATAGTTCCAGGAGATCTGACACTCTTTTGGCCTCTGTGGGCAGTAGGCACACACATGGCCCACAACCTTGAATGCAGGCAAACATTTGCATTCAAAGTAATAAAATAAATTTGAAGAAATCATTGTATTATTCTATTTACGAATTGAGTTTCTGAGGTTGATGAGATGGCTTAGTGAGTAGGGGCATCTGTTTTAAGACTAAGGGCCCAAATTCAATGCCTGGAACCAATATGAAGGAGAAAGAACCAATTCTTACAAGTTGTTCTCTGATGTCCACATGTAAACTGTGGTATTAATGCATTCATGGATACAAACACACATGCAGGCACATACAAAAGGAGTTTAAAAATTAAGTGTATGAGTTTGGTTGCTGCTTGTTAAAATGTCTATCAAACTAGCAATTCTTCTGGCAATATTTCTTCATTGACTACTGCTGTAGGATAATGCTCTTGTACATGGAAAAGATTTGTCATTCATATTAGTTTAATAAAATGTAGATTGGCCAGTAGCCAGGCGGGAAGTATAGGTGGGGTGCCCAGACTAAGAGAATTCTGGAAAAAGAAAAGGCAGAGATGCAGTCACCACCCAAATGCAGAGGAAGCAGTATGAGAATGCAGCTCTGAGAAAAGGTACTAAGCTATGTAGCTAAATATAGACAAGAATTATGTGTTAGTTTAAGTTGAAGAGCTATTTAATAACAAGCCTGAACTAATAGGCCAAATAGTTTATAGTTAATATAAGTCTCTGTGTGTATCATTGGGACTGAATGGCTGTAGGAACTAGTGAGACAGAAACTTCTGTCTACAGACTGCCACTGTAAAAATAAGAACATAACATTGGGTCTAACAAACATGTTTGACTATGCTGTCATTACTGTTCCAAGAGATGAAACGTTCATGGCAGATTTTTCTTCTTTCTTTAGTAGAAAGTCGACTTTTTAACTGTCAAAGCCTTTTCTCTTAAAAACATAGACATAAGGAAATATTGATTAGAGTAAACTTGGAAAAGCCATCACTTTTCTACCTTTGCAGATATCATGACAGCTTTGGTCACTTTTTACATAGGTACTTCAGCTTAAGCTGCGTAAGTCTACATGAGCTCAAATGGTAAACACTCTCACAAGTTTCATCCTGTTTTCTAAGGATTTATTTCCTTTCAGTAACTTTGATGTTGCTTTTTTGTATGTTCTCCTTGCACCCCACATGTGTCTTTTCTAATTAATTACAATTGTAGTTAATTACTTATTTAGGCTCTGTCCTCCTAGTGGATTTTGAAATCCCGTGTCCCCTCTACTACAGTCCCCAACTCCAAGAGGAGAGAGAGACTTAGTGATCAAGGGTGTACTGTACACTTTCATTGGAGCAACTATCTTCCAGGAAACAATAGGACAAAGAGTATGCTTTCTACAGAGAGTGGTTTTAGAAATCTCACACCTATTATGTTCATATATACATATATATTCATGCATAGATGTATATGTGTACTACTTTATAAAAAAACTAAATCATGTTTCTATGTTAAATCTCTTTAGGAAAAGCTATTTCCAGGGATTATTATGAGTCAAAAAACTTCATAGACAAAATATACAATTTTTTGAGGGGGGCTTTAAATATTCCTTTTAAAAGTGCTTTAAAGCTTGGATTATGTTATTATCAATTGAAGTGAACTCCATCCACTTTTAAGTTATGTTTCAGGAAAATATTAAATGTATTTTTAGTGTAGGGCTAGAAAAGTATAATTCCTTTCTCCCTCTATGTTTAGATTTGGGAAAGGCTAGAACTAATGGCAAGAAGAGAAAACTGATCAAAGTCTTGCTGAAGAAATAAAGATAAACATAAGGAAGTTTGAACGGACCAATTTTAGTTTTGGATGGGATAGAACATGGACAGCTGGGTAGAAGTTGACTAAACAAACCGTCTATAGAATAATAGTAATAGACACAGACCAAGAAGGTAGAGAATGTCTTCATCAACAATTCCTACTAAGCAAGGCAGAGGTAAAGCTAATAAGTCTAAAAGACTGGTTCTAGTTGGCAAGACAAACGGCAGGCAGTTAAGTTTTAGCTCAGAGGACTGACTTACTGGAACCTAGAAACATGAGGAATAATAAGAGAACTAGATTCCTTCAGTATAAAGAATCCAACTTATGTTTTGAGATCTCTGAGGTTGTTTAGAACTGAAGAGATTTCAAGGAAGGGAAACAAAATTTGTGTAGATCAAGATTCAATCTGGCATACAGTAGAATTAACCTGGGACCTTACATGCCATGCTGAACACAATCTGAGCCTCACAATCACCTGTGACTGGAATTCATAGAACAATGAAACCAGTGTTAATAGATCAGAAAATTCAAAGGGGCAGACAGGTAGATCATGTTGAAATATTGCTTATGATTTCTAGGAATGATTCCCAAAAAAATCATTCCCCTGCTTATTGCTGTCCTGATGGTTGGAGTGATTCTGCTATAGAGGGCTGGAACAGGAGTAGTGTTCACATAGAGGATGAGGAACAGCAGAACAACTGATGACACAACTGACTGCAAGATCCGATTCTGGACCCCTGTGTCTTCTTTCATCAATGTGCACCCTAAACCTTGGGTTACCTCTTTCTGAACTTATTTTATGCAAAAGAGTGGTGAATGGCTATTCTTAGAGCCATTGTTACATTAAATTTGTTGACCTGAGAGATAATAGGTGAAAAAATGACTATATCAACAAACCTTATCCAATGAAATAATTTACTGAAAGAAATGTGACCAAAATGGCAATGAAGTCTTATCTGCCTGTTACAATATCCATTGCTAAATATAGTCTACTCTAGAACACCAGAGACACTATTTACCACTTTATTCTCTTATTTGCATTATTTCTTACTTGCTTAGATAAATGCTTCATAGTACATTGCAGCTCCTCTGTTCTCCCAATAAGAGAAGGGAAATAAAAATACATTTTGTGACTGGAGTATCAAGGCATCTTAACCTAATAGTCACAATAAACTTTATTTAGGCTGATTTGTTTTGCATTTTTATTATATACATATTCATCCTTAATTATTTTCCATTTCCATTGTTATTAACCTTTATTCACCTTGTGTGTGGGAAGATCAGGAAATAAATATTTTGATGATGGACCTGATGTATCAAATTAAATGAGGAGACTCCCTCTTTCATTTTGAGGGCCTGTTTTTTACGGTAAGAGCCAGATTGATCCCTGAAGGACAAAAAAAAAAAAAAAAAAAAAAAAAAAAAACACCCTTTCATATTCTAGCAGACTGAATTTTAGAGCAAATAAGCTAAATGTTTACATACTAATTTCTAAACTTTAATTGTAATTTATACTCATTGTGGCAGAATGCCAAGTTTAAAATATGGTCTAATAAAGTCAAAAGATCTTTATAATCTTTTAAGATTTCTGTTATTCATGTCTGTGTGTTCATGTAAATGAGTGTTTTTAGAGGTCAAACTATGGTGTGTCAGTCCTTGGAGCTGGAGGTACAGAGGGTTGTGAGGCACTTGATGTGGATTTTGGGTACTAAAATCTGATCCTCAAGGGCAGTATATGCTCTTAGCCACTGAGCCATGTCTCCAGCCCTATCACAAGATATAGATGTAGCAAGAGAACATACGGTGCTCCTTAAGAAAATGGGCTGGCATGTTGAGCATGCTTCATCATCATTCAGGCTACCAGGGCACTAGGGGGTGGTAGAGATTCCAGCAATGTCTTTAAAGATGTACTTCCATTTATAACCATACAAATCTATTAACAAAGGGTTACATTTGTTCCACAAGTGTACTTTCTCATAGAACTCTCATTCAGTGAGATTATTCCCACACAGGCAAACTAGAGACCAGCATGGACATTGTCTTCAAGGCTGGAAATGAAGGAAATAAAAGCTTTCTCACAAGCAGAGATTTGCTCGCTGATGTGACGACTGAATCTCTGATGTCTGTCTCCCCTATTTCTCCATCCCTGCTCACACTTCTCTCCCCCTACCCCAGTTTCCCTGAGGTCTGTCAGATGATGATCTCCCTTTGGGGGGGGGTGTTCTGTGACCCCTTCTCGATGACAGAGTGCTGCTCAGTGTTAGCTTTTTTGTCATTCCTTCTTAGTTTCTAAGCCTGCGAAATGGGCTTAGAAATAAAAGGATGTAAAATCCAGTGCATTATACTAATCTCATCATTTCAAAATAACACATTTCAAAAAGTCATTGCATCGTAACCCACATCCTAATCAGAACAAATAAGACAGAAGACTTCAGATGTGTGCACAGCAGCGTGCACTGTGCCTTGGACTCTGTGGGGTGTCCACCTGCCAATGACTGATTTTTACCAACAGTGCATAAGCTTCAGGCAGTGCCCGCTCTTCCGTTGAGGAACCTCAGGTTCCTGCTCTGGACACACAAAGGCAGAAACTTTGTATACTATACCAAATTACATGGTCAATGTTTGAACTTATTTTTTACTTAGAGAAGGTCTAAAAAAGCCTTTTACCTATGGAATTTCAGGTATGCTAATATACACATGTATATACAACCATAAAATCTTAAGAATAGATTGCTCATGATGAGGTGATATAGGGATGCTTGGAACAGAAGGAATTCAGTTAAGTTTGCTTAAATTATGAAAATGTGGTTAATATTTATGCTACTGTCTTCTTCAAATTCTGACAGCTATCAATGCTTGAATCTTAAAATTGAGTCTTGGAAAACATTGTCTTTAATTTCTCTCTTTTTAAAGAAGAAAAATCCTGAGCATTTGTCTTCATTGAAATTATAGCATCCTTCAAATCAGAAAATATGTATTTTTCTTCTTTAACATTTCCATCTCTGGGAATCTTGTAGATATTCAACAAATAGTTGTTGATTTTAGTGCTTAAAGTGACGCTGAGCTTGTAAAATCCTATACAGAATTAAATGTTTAAGTTTTTATAATGTAGTCTCTTCTCGAATGAAAGTGTTAGTTAGGGTTGCTTTGACCTTATGAACAAGTTACTCTTCAAACTGACTCTTCAGCACAAAATGTAAAAAGTAAAGGACAATAAAAAGTGGGACTATGTGAAAAGTGGCTTAAAATATTGCAACTGAGTTTTGATTAATAAAACTACAAAATATCTGCTAAGTGAGAAATTAAAATTTCAGCAATATAAAATACAGACATTCCCACTTGTGAACTTCCTAGCAGTTTTCTTCATAAATACCACTTCTTAGTCCATCTGCTGTTGCAACCTTATATGGAAAATAGGAAATGCATAAGGGATTTTAAATTTTCTCATTGTTCTGGAGTCTGGGAAGTAAAAGATGAGGATGTCACTTATTTTGATGCCTGGTGGGGCTCTGTTTCCAAATGGTGTCTTGACTGCTGTGTTCTCCTGGGGAAGGTTCTTTGAAGGTAAAAGAGGCTCTGCTCTCTCATGGAATAGGATAGAAAAGTAAATGGGCTGGATTATTTTCACTGAGTCATGGTAGCCTTAATCTATTCATGAAGATGGAGCCTCATGACATGAACACTTCCCCCAAAGGCCTTGGCTTCCAACACAGTTGCTTTGGGGGTTGAGTTTCCAATACAAGAATTTTGAAGAATTACATGCAGCTTAGAGGTCATTCCTCACAGGCAAAGGTACAAGAGTACAGTCACTCATTAGTAGTAATCCTGTAGTTCAAAGAAACCATAGGACAAGAGGAGAAAAAGGAGAATGGAGTGGAAGAAATTAAAGCTAACACATGACAGGTTGGTGCCCAGATTTATGCTATAAAGCCTTGGTTAAAGTGTACAAAGTGCTAGTATACAGTTAATGTACATTGTCAAGTTTGCACTTTTTCATGTGTGTAACATTGCCTGAATAAATATATAGGTTATAGGTGGTAAGTCAGGGCTGAATACTTCAGAGTTAAGGGGAAAAATTACAAACAAGAAAGATAAAAATCTTCTCTGACCCATGGATTAGGACTGGTGATGCACACAAATGGGATATTTTACTCATATGAAAATATAGGGGTATAGAAATAATTTTGGATGGGCTTATATACAAAGGTATATATCTTACTTGTTTATGCTGAGAAAGCCAAGAAGTAGGACATCCAATAGATATGAGTTCATATATACAAATGCAACTTCCCCAATTACAAAAACTGGACTAATTTGAGCAAATTGAATAAATATCCAAAGTACACAATGATATGAAGAAATATGGTACAAAACTTCCATATAGATGGGTTCCAAACAAGAAATTAGAAAATATGAAGAAAATATTAAGTCACCATTAGTATATGACATAAACATTTGCTATGGGCACAGATGAAGATAAAAAGTAGTGACGGAACTTGAAAATAAATGAACTCTATGTGCAGCCACAAAGTATCTGTCCCTAAATAACTTCCAGTGCTGTGGTGACCTCAAAATATGTCCATATGTAATGTGCCGTACTTCCTTCCGGAATAACATATGGATTATGAAGAAGGGATAAACTAGCAGCTATAGCAAAGAATCCTGTAAGATACCATAACTAAATGACTGACGTCAATATGAACAGGAAAAGTCATGCTGGCATCATGCTTTTCCATTTTTATGATAAAAGAAGAACATCTCATGGCTGTAAAAATTCACGAGTGCAATATAATTTTGAGAAAGTACCAAATGGTTAATAAGCATTCCAAAAGTGTTAAAATCATGAGAAACTAAAATCTCTCATGGACCACAGTCTTAGTACAACATTATATGAAAAAAATGTGTCGCACTTGGGAGGCAGAGTCAGGCGGATCTCTGTGAGTTTGAGACCAGCCTGGTCTACAAGAGTTAGTTCCAGGACAGGCTCCAAAACCACAGAGAAACCCTGTCTCGAAAAACAAAAAACAAAAACAACAACAACAAAAAATGTGACATGATATCTTAAAAATAATTTAAAAGGAGAGTAAGGATATAAGTGTGGAAATTGATGAAATTATCATAATTTCCAAGCTTTATCAATGTCTACTTCATCCATAAAACTCAGGGAACATTGCAGAATAAATGCAAGAGCCAATGGATTTGGGAGTAGTGACATGATGTCACTGTTGCCCACAGCAACTCACACTTCTTTTGCTTACCAGTACAAGACCTATACAAGATCAAGCCAGAAAAAAATCCCAGCACAGAGCTTGGAGGGCATCCCAAAACCCCATCCATAGCTGAGGAGCTATTGGCAGTTGATGTCTGCTATAGTAAGAAAATCACTTCTTTGTGAGTATAGACACTGATAGGTTCTCCCCACTCTACCAAAAGACCCTACTACATTCATGTGTCCATGGGCAACACTGATTGGGCTTACTAAGTTGAAAAGCTTTAACTGAGGTGTGGGAAGGGAGATAACTACAGAAAGAGAGGGAAGGAGAAGTAATATATACTACCAAGGATGTTTTAAAAAGCGATAAAGGATTGTATTATTTATATTATTTAAAATTATACATAAATTACATGTAATACATATAAGCATACATAATTACATAGTTCAAATAAAATTATGCCACTTTTAGTGGCAATGCCCCTAACAAGAGCCATAAACTAACAAAAACACTAGTACTAGAAATGAGAAACTTACTTTCAAGTTGCTAAAAGGTGAGCGTAAGTAACTCACAAAACAATATTGGGTGTTTGTGTTTCTGTTGCCCTTGGCTGCCTCCCATGAGCTGAAGGTAGGTCTGCATTGCAAAGACAACCTGTCCTTTGCATACATGACTTATAGTAATGATCTAGATCTGACCCATAATCCTCCTCCCTGACGACTAATTTTCTTAATACCATATGCTGTGCAAACTGCCAAAGCTGGAAAGCATTCAATACTCCTACCCAGATGACATGCCTGTGAGCCACAACAATGATCAGTCTGGAATGATGTCCCTAAAGGTAGAACAGTGGCCACTTATATCTTGGAAATATCTAACAGTTATCTAACGGAATTTAAGGCCTGTTCAACAGGGGTAAAGTCATGCCTGACAAAGGAATTTCTCAGTGCAGCAGACTAAACCATTACAGACAAAAGAGAGAGAGAGAGAGAGAGAGAGAGAGAGAGAGAGAGAGAGAGAGAGAGAGAAGAAAGAAAAGAAAAAAGAAAAGAAAAGAAAGCTGGCAATATGCAGAGGAAAAAGGTAATCATGGGTTGTTTGGTTTCAAACGATGTATTTACAAAAAAACTTCTGCAACTAAGTCTCAGGGAACATCCAAGAGGAGGATGCAAAAAAATTGTATGAGCCAGAGGAACAGGATATCTGTTGTGAGGCTGTTTTATTGAAATGACAGAGAAGCTTCAGTCATGATCCCTCAATATGGCTCCCTAACTAAAACCTTAGTGAATACACTATGAATAGATACGCTAAGATGGAAGGAGAAAAATCTCACTTGGCCCCATCCCTAGACAAAGACTCTAGGTGACTAAGGAATATAAGTAACTATAGGAGTGGGGAGAAATAATCTTTTTCAAAGTGAGCCCTCTAGTTGTTTATTAAACATGAATTATATACATACAAGTAATACTAAATGGACTGAAAAGGGTATATTTATGCTTTTACATACATGTAACGGAGTAAAAGAATCATGTGATGAATTGTGAGAAAGGAGCACGGGGTAGGATACATGGAAAAAGTTGGAGGGAGGAAAGGGAATGAAGAAAATGATGTCATGAAAATTAAAAAGACAGGAAATAGATCTATTAATAGAATAAAACATAAAAAGGAGCATATTAAGTAAAAAGGACGATATGATAGAAACCCTAAAGAAAGTGAGAAGCAGACATGATTAAGATATACTGCATGCATATATAAAAATTTCAAAGGATAAATATATGAAGAACGTTTGGTACTTATTCATTGGAAATGTAAGTGTTAAATAACTGATCCTTGAACCAAAAGAATTTGACAGGGATGACCTTAAGGACCTTAAGGAAGCAGAACCAGTTAAAGAGAGCAATAAACTGTCCTGCTATTATTCTTAGTATAAATTTTTATACCATTTTAAGTCTGAAAAAAATATTTTTAAATGTACTATGTTGTGTGTGTGCCTGTACCTGTGTCCATGCGTGAGTGCGTGTGTGCATTTGTGTTTGAGTATATGTGTGCATGTGTGTGTTCATACTTGTGTGAATGTATGTTGTGTGTGTGTGTACATGCACACACCACAGCACTTACAAAGTTGATTCATTCTAACTTAATCTGAGTTCTGGGGTTTGAATTCAGGTCATCATGCTTCTGCAGAAAGCTCTTATCAGCTCAGCTATTTGGCCAGCCCCAATTTGTATTTTGTAATTGAGCAGATACTTTAGCTTGGTTTTATATAATCAGCTTAGTTTTAACAATAAATAACAATTAGTAAACTCTTAAACACCTAAAGTAAGAGATCATTATAAGTTAAAACGAGAAAGCAATTGCATACATAAGACCGCTGCCTCCTAGTCAGCGGTTTTTAAGGTGCGCAGTAACACAACAACACCGCACTGTGCAGGGTCTAGATCTATCATCCTACAGAACACCAGCTACCCAGAAATGGTTAGAAACTTTTCAAAATCAGAATGTCTCAGAAATACAATAGCTCCTTTAATAAGTTGATCTTTTGCCTCCTATTACATAACACGCTAAGTTCAATGGGAATATATAAAGCATAAAAAGCACCCCGGATTGTTGCCAAAGGTAGATAAAAGCAAAACAAATATCTAGACTAGAAAAAAAAAGTAAATAAAAAGCTTCCCCTAGGAAAGCTGGCACTGAAGCTTTGAGGAAGTCCTATGCTGTGGACTTGGTGGTACGTTATTAAGGTGGGGGTTAGGGGGGCAAAGCTTTAATCTCAAATTTAAGATTCATTTTTTTGCTTTTTTATTCTTTTCTCTTTCTATTTCAGTCATCACCATCTACCTGCCTTCTATCATCTTCTTCTGTCCTTGTTATTTACATTCTTCCATGTTTTTCATCTTTTTTTAGAGGTGGCATCTTTTGAAGTGTGCCTTTTATCTCTATGGCTAACAAGAGCACTATTAATAATAGGGATGCTGAGGTAATAGGTAACATGTCACTTAATAGAACAAAAATAAGGATTCTTTAATGTAACTCCAGTTAGAATGCTTCTTTTTGGCAATGTTTCTAATATCATTTCAGTAATTATTAAACATAAGATATAGAAGACAAGCCAATGATACTTAGAGTTCTCCAGTGTTTAAAACTTTTGGGGCACAAACTTCGATGTGATCAGCTTACTAATAGTCTAGTCCCATTTAACATTTTCATAATTATTCTGGGTTATTAATTTCCAAAAATATTCCTGAAGACAGCTTACAGTACCTTCTGAGAAGTGAAAAGAACACAAGCATACTGCAAGCTTTTGCAAGCGTAGCAACTTGATTCATTCTTCTGTTTGTTTTTAGGTACCATCCTTAGACTGCCACAAAGAAAGCCCGCCATCATTGCCTGGAGGAAGGAACATGTGAATATACAAATAATCCTTTAATGTGATGAGGTTTTTTATTTTAATACAAATTTGATAGATAATATCAGAAATATTATCACAGATCAGTACTGAATGAATATGTTTTATTAAATATTTCTAAATTCCATCTGTAGTGAGTGATTTGCTGACAAAATATGTTAAGACTGAGGCATGGAAACAAAGTGATTTTTTTTTCATTTAAAGAAAACTAATCTTTCCCTCATTAATTAGTTGTTTTTCTCATTTCTGTGACCAAATACATGCCAATAAGTGGCTGAAGGAAAGAGCAATTTCTTTTGCTCATATTTTGAGGGAACATCCATCTTGGTGGGCAATGCTGATCATTGCAGTACTTGAAGCTATCTGGAAGTGAGCTGAAAGGATGAACACCCCCAGTGATGCCCTTTCTCTAGCTATGTCCCACCTGCTGTACAGCCTCCCAAAGCCTTGTCACCAGCTACAGAAAAAGTGTTCTAGCATTCAAATTAAGTTATCACAACTCTCTGAAAGTCAAAATAAAATTTAATGATAGACAAATTTAGATAGGAGATCAGTTCTACATAGCTTCTCATACTTTATATTTTTACCTCATAGAACAATTAATCTGAGAATATGCTTAGGATTTATTCACATTCAACAGTGAGGAAATCCCCTTCATTCTGTGTTATTTATGACAAAATAACAAATACTGGTTTTGAAAAATATTGTAGTCCAAGAAAACACCTTGTACTGTGTAAATTGGGTTGGTGTTGTAAAAGGAGTAGCGGGCTGTGTCCCCACTGCCTGACTTGCTTACACCAGGGCTTGTGGGCTGCTTGTCGTCCCAGCCACCCAGCTAGCTTATAACTGAAATAATCACTAGGAGATCTCTATTAATTAAATTGCTGCCTGTCCCATTATCTCCAGCCCCATATTGGCTAACTCTCACATATTGATCTAACCAATTTCTAATAATCCATATTGCCATGTGACTGTGGCTTACTGGCATGAGTCTAACCAGCATCTTTCTCAGAGAGGAGAGCCATGGCATCTACCACACTGCCTTCTTCCTCCCAGAATTCTGTTCTGTCTTCCCCGCCTACCTGAGTTTGCCCTATCAACTAGGCCAAGGAAGTCTCTTTATTTAACCAATGAAAGAAACACATAGACAGAAGACCCTCCTACACCAGGTTGGCACTCTTAATCTTACTCATCAAGATAGAATTAATAGAGAAGATCACTGAGAATGTTGCCTTGGTAAAGTAAATCACAACTAGCATTTCAAACTTACCCAATAACAAAGGTGGGTAGTGGCATACACGTTTAATCCCAGCACTTGGGAAGCAGAGGTAGGCAGATCTCTGAGTTTGAGGCCAGCCTGGTCTACCAGAACTAGTTCCATGATAGCTAAGGCTGTTATACAGAGAAACTCTGCCTTAAAAACAAACAAAAACAAGCAAACAAAAACTTCAGTGTTGAAAATAAGATGAGGAAATGACAACATGAGCAGTAAGATGTCAGTTTTCAATTATACTAGTAATTTACGAACCAGGAAAAGCCTGATGTGCACATCTCTGAACATGGACACTCACTAAAGATCACAATGAAACCTGTCAGACTACATCTTCAAATTCATATTAGAAAAATGTTGGTGACTACGGTAACTGAGGTGAATAGGGATCACTAGACCAAAACTAAGAAATTAACCCTATGCAGGTTCTTGATTATGTGTCAGCCAACTATTAGGTTTGAAAGTTTCACATAGACTGTGTCTGCTTCCCCATACAATCAACTACAGAAATCAGTTACAGAGAACAAATGGTCTATGCTCACATGAAAAGAAATACTTGTACTCAAATAAGAATTCTAGATATTCTAGATATTATAGTATCCTCCTTTGATCCAATTTTGAAAACAATAAAAATTGAGCAAATGACCCACTTGGACGATGTTTTGTTCTAGTATTATAGATTCAAATATTATATTTTTTTGTATAAACACCAATCTCTAGTACTCTTCTATATGTGTAAATCTAGATTTTTGTACATTCAGCAACATATTTAATATTTCCACTTGCATTGTTCATATTAGTTTTAAATTAACATGTCTAAAATTTAACGTTAGAATTATTTTAGTCTCCATCACACACAAATATATGCATGCACATGTATACAGTTAATTGATACATATAGTCTTGCTATTGTAGTTAACGACAAATCAGAGTGGATTGATGATTGATTGGGTATGTCTCATAGTCACCTTTCTTGAGAAGGTATTTCTGTTTCAATTTTTTGATCAACAGAATGTTATCATTTCACAGTCTCTTCACTACTAGTTGGTTAAAATCACTATGATAAATTGTTATTTATTTATTTTTTTAGCCTAATTGATTATAACCCTATCAGCGGCCATGAGAGCTGCAGCAGGTGACAACTAGTGTTCAGATGTCAACCCACCAGAGGAGTGATTATTTGATGGAGCTTGATCCTGTCCTGGCAAGGCCTGCAGGGCCATTGACTCTGGAAACTGCTTCCAGCTTTTGCTAAAGCAGCTTGGTGTCTCCCCAATACCTGCACTGTAGTGTGTAATCTCATTTGATATGTATATGTAATCTCTTGATTACATTTCTGTCATATGGTCACATGTATCTGTGGGTGGTCAGGAAGATGACTTTTCATTTGACTGTATAGTTTTGATATATAGAATATGTATTATGACATGATTCATAAGTAGATCTATTTGTCTCATGAGGACTCTAGACAAAAGCCTGCCTTGCTCTTTTGCTTAGACTTACTGTACACAATGACCTCACTTTCACCTCAAAGTAAGTTCAAACTAGACTAAAGACTTTTTGTAAATAGATCATAAGTATGAAACATCACTTTTTAAAATAGATCATACGTTTGAAATAACTATGCTCAAAGTAAGAGCCACAGATATCCAACCAAAGTTATTACACAAAACACCCTGAGAAAAGCATGCCAATTCTTTACTTGCCAGTCTGTTAACAAAAGAACTATGTCTCAAAGCTTATCTAATTGGGCACTGTACTCCCTGCCCTTTGGTCATGGTCACAGTCCTATCAGTTTGCATCCTTGTGTTTTCCATGGTAAATGGCTCAGCTCCTTATCACTTGCTCTAGGAATGTGCTTTCGACCAATGAGAAGTAACTATTGTATTTTCTTTATTGCTTCAAGGCTCCTGTGGGTGGGGGAGTGGTTTTAGATGAGAGAGAGGAAGCAAGGAGAAGAAAATAGCAGGAATTAGAAGTAGGATAAGAGAATTAGAACAGAAACAGAACAATGAAGAAACTGAAGCAAAAAAGCATGGAATAAAAGATTCATTCACCTTCAGAAAAAGTCCCTTTCACTTCTTGTAGCTTTCAATCTGAATGCTGAAGGGAGTCTTTAGGGCTGGATCTCAAAAGCTCTCATTATAATTTTAATTTTATCTTCAAGGTTATTGAACATAATCTGATGAGCATTTAAAAACATAACTCAGATCTTGTTATTTCTCTGCCCAAACTCTCTAGATAGTTCCCTTTGTGTTGGCAGAGACTCTATAGATGTGCTCAATCTAATATCAGTTCCTAACTAGCAGACCCTGACCTTTCTTCCCTCCTTTTTTCTTTTTTTCCCTCAATATTGACACTATTTGTCAACATTTACATTTGTTTTTATTAGATATTTCCTATCTATTCTCATTAGAATCTAAGCACTACAAAGTTTATGATAGTTCCTGTGTCCTTTGGTACTTGATTCAGAATATATAGAAACTACTCAATAAATATTTTGAGCAAATACATATAAAGAGTCATTGACAAAGCCGGGCGGTGGTGGTGCACGCCTTTAATCCCATCACTCGGGAGGCAGAGGCAGGCGGGTCTCTGTGAGTTCGAGGCCAGCCTGGTCTACAAGAGTTAGTGCCAGGACAGGCTCTAAAGGCTACGGAGAAACCCTGTCTCAAAAAAAAAAAGAGTCATTGACAATAAATGAATAAATAAGATAATGATAAATGCCTATTGTGGGTGAATTCCAATGGAACGATACATGTTCTCTGAAAGGATATATTAGTGGTAACCTGTAACTGCAGGCCTCTGTAGAAACAAGGTCTTTTTTTTTTCTTTTCTTTTTTTTTTTTTTTTTTTTTGGTTTTTCGAGACAGGGTTTCTCTGTGGTTTTTGGAGCCTGTCCTGGAACTAGCTCTGTAGACCAGGCTGGTCTCGAACTCACAGAGATCCACCTGCCTCTGCCTCCCAAGTGCTGGGATTAAAGGCGTGCGCTACCACCGCCCGGCTTAGAAACAAGGTCTTAATTGTGTATGTTTAGGACCAAGAAGAGAATGTCATATGAAGGAGACAGAGGTTAGAGTGGTATGACAACCAATCAAGGAGTGCCAATGATTGTGTACCCCACGGGAATATAAGAAAAAAATCCTGAAGGATTCACCCCACAGGCCCCAGGAATGAGCACAGCCTTTATAAACATCTTAATTTCAGACTTTTAACACGTATAAGTAGCATGATTAATTAAAACCCAGAGACAAAAATGGCGATTCAACCTAAAGGTCAGAAAAGCAAAGGAACTAGCCACTGGCTCTTACCTATAGCTCAGTCTGAAATGACCATTTTGCCTCCAGGAATCTCAGAATGAGACTGTGTGTGAGAGCTGTCTCCTCCCATCTTATATTTTTCTCTAGTGCTGGGAGCCAAGGCATGAACCACTACTGCCTAGTTTCTATGGTAAACTAGCATGGCTATTGGGATTAAAGGTGAGTGTCATCACTGTGTGGTCTATAAGGCTGACCAATGTGGCAATTTTACTCTCTGTATTTATTAAAATACAAATGAAACATCACAATGTATAATATATATATAAGACAACTTTCTGTTTTTCAAAACCACTCTGTTTTTCAAATACAATTATGGCAACTGGGGGAGAAGAATAAATTAGAAATGTTTATCCTAATTTATGAAAGGTTGGATAGTCAATAGAATTTTTTTTTTTAAATATTTATTTATTATTTATTATGTATACAACAGTCTATCTGTGTGTATGCCGAAGGCCAGAAGAGGGCACCAGACCTTATTGCAGATGGTTGTGAGCCACCATGTGGTTGCTGGGAATTGAACTCAGGACCTTTGGAAGAGCAGGCTATGCTCTTAACCACTGAGCCATCTCTCCAGCCCCCAGTCAATAGAATTTTTAAGTGAGAGGTTTTAAATGAATATAGTGAAGTTTTTTTTTTGTGTGTGTGTGTGTGTGTGAGGTGATCTTGGGCTTAGATTACTAGTCAAAGTCATAAGACAAAAAGACTTTCCCTAGTGCTCAAGTTAAAAAAAAAAAAAAAAAAAAAAAAAAAAAAAAAAAAAAAAAAAAAAAAAACCTTACATATGTTCCAAGAAAGCTAAGTATCCCCATTCCAGAATGTTCAGGACAGGAAGAGCAGACACATAAGTTTCCCACAATTCCCCTGCCAGATCTTTAATTTCGCCATGTCAGTGTATGTTGATGGCCACAAAAAATTAGTTTTGATAGGTATGGACCACTCCAATACAAGAAAATGTTCAGCTGTGAAGTTCTATCAGCTTTCCCAGCTATGGAGGCTTAGAGTTGTAAGTTTAAAGGTGTACAGGTATAAACCTGTAGGATTATGATCTTTCCAGGGGAAGGGACATGAAATCAATCTCAGGTACCGCTTTCTGATTATGAGTTACAGGCTTCTTATACACAGGCTACTCAATAAACAGGACACTGTTGTCATGGTCTGTTATGCATCAGTATATCCCCATAGTTATGTTTCAATAAAGAAGATTTAACCTAAGCACAAGTCTTAGCTATGTATGAAACTAGAAGAAAATGACCTGTAACTGTGCAATGACCCATTCCCACTACAGAGTATATAAATTTCTTAAAAATGTATTTCAGATATTGTCTATATTTGCTAATAAAAATGTTTCTGTGCTTCTGTATGTAGGACATTGTATTTTTCAGAATGCTTACAGATAACTCTACTTTTCTTACAAATTTATAACCTTAAGTCATTATAGTCACACAAAGGAAAACATCAGTAACGAATTCATGAATCGTCTTTCTACTGAATCTTTCAACACCAATCTTTAGGAGTCTGCTGCTGTTATTACCAATTAAAGTCAAATCAAGGACAGTCTGGTACATTCTTCATGCCAAAAGCAAACTCTGAGTGCTAGGAATTCTCGATTCCAGTTTATCCATCTGGGCAATGGTAAAGATGTCATTGCCATCACACTTTGATGCTTCTGGTGAATGTTTCTAACTATGTATGATGCTTTTGGACTTACAGAACTGTCAAATTTCTTAATTTTTGACAGCCAGTAAATAGAGTTATTTTGCCATAGCAATCTCCATAGAACCAAGCAAAAACTATAAACCAACTCTAATGAGTCATTCCATAGAAAAATGCAAATGATACAGACATATGGTTAGTTATTAATTAAATCCACAAAAATTCCTATTGATGCATTTTGTATTTTTAGAAATGATAAATATATATTAAACATACATTATTTGTATATTAAATTTAATATTTAAATATATATCATATATATAATTCTTGTGTTAGTGGGACATTTGTCATGGGTGCTATCATTTTAATTAGCTACTTATATTACCTTTATTTTTTGGAGTTTAGATTTGTAATTTAAAACACTCTCTAATCTAATATTTTCAACAAAGGGCACGAGTGTTAAAGAAGTTATCACGTCTTTAGGATCCTACCATGTTATATCGTTCTTCCTTGTTTTGATTTCTTATGGGAAACTCTCCTGTAAACAGACCTACATTTCTCCTTTTTGTGTAACTTAACTTTAATTCTGAAGTTATTGTTTGCGGATAAACACCAACTGCACAAGTCTGAGGACTTGAGTTTCACAGCCAGAACTCACAAAAATCCAAATGTCTTAGCTGGCTATAAGGCCAGTGCTTTTGTAGGGAGAGAGTAGAAGACAGGAGAAGCTTATGTTCCACGTAGACAAACCTACGTAACAATAAAGAAAAGAAACATTGTATCAAGGTAGAAGACGACAGACCAAACTGAAGTTTGTCCTCTGACATCCACACACACTTACTATGGCATGTGTGTGCTCACACTGACACACTCACACAAGTATACATGCATGCACATGCACAAATAACTTCCACCTTTAAGTTTAGATGAAACTTATCACAGATATACAAGTTAAATTTTGAGATATTCTCTTAAGTACTGATGGGTTCCCATGATTTAGAAGTAAACCATGGACACATTATTTCCTAAAACATAAGCTTAGTAAGTGTGAGACTTGATCGCTATCTAGTTTTAGGCAGATAACTCTCTTGAGGGATTCCTGTCTTGAAGAGAGTCAAATTTACCCCCTTAAATAGAAAATTCATAAACTACTTCATAATGTGGGGAAAGACAGGAGTCTTTTAGAACAAGTTTATTTATTTGTTAATTCATCGAGTAGATATTAATCCCTTTTTTGTATCAAATATTCAACCAGGAGGTTGAAACATAGGAGAAGAAAATAAAAACATTCCCCACTCTTATGAGTGATAGCCATCTGACCAATAACCACAAAGATGCATGAACAAATAGCTTTATTCCAAATAAAATCCCTCCAATGGTCTCCTTTAGTTGGGTCATCATAAAAAGCAAGTTAGTTTTATGTCTTCTTTCTTGTTATTGGAAAGATAATTTGATTAGTTACTAGTCCAGAGTTGATTAACTACCTGGCTAACACTCAAATTAAACTAGCAGGACCTATTGCTCTAAGAGAAGAATGAAGTAAGATTTGTTTTTCTTTGAGTCTCGCTAGAACAACTTTACTGTCCACTAAAATTACTCTTGGCCCTATGTTCTCCAGGAAAGACTGACTGCTCCCCACTGTAGGAAATTGACTTTGAACTGTGAGGCTCAGTGCCCATGAGAATAATCACAGAGGCTGAGGCCTTCAGATGAAGCTTTTCAACTCCTCTGAACACTGGCTATTGGCGAATAAGCTGTGGGAGGACAGTGCTACCTGGCTGCCTAGAATGAAGGGCTACCTTTTTCTGTTGACTAACAGAATCAACTGTCAAAAGTAACTTCTTCAATCCCAGTCCATCTGGCCTTGGTGATCTCCTAATAGATCAGCCCCACAGTCTCAGTGGGTGGGCGCCCCCCTGCGGTCTTGACTTCCTTGCTCCTGTTCTCCCTCCTTCTGTCCCTCATTTGAAAATGCATGGGATAAAACCGGACTCACCGAATATGGTGGACAATGAGGGCTGTTGAGAAGCCAAGGACAATGGCACTGAGTTTTGACCCTACTGCATGAACTGGCTTTGTGGGAGCCTAGCCGGTTTGGATGCTCACCTTCCTAGACCTGGAAGGAGGCAGGGAGGACCTTGGACTTCCCACAGGGCAGGGAACCCTGACAGCTCTTTGGACTGGAGAGGGAGGAGGGAGAGGAGTGGGGGGAGGGAGAGGGAAAAGGGAGGTGGGGAGGATGCGGAAATTTTTAATTAAAAAAAATTTAATAACAATAAAAAAATAACTTCTTCCGAGGGTGACTTTACCACTCACCAGTCTGCCAGACACAAGCAATTTTATTGTCTGAACATGATGTTTATAATTCTTTATCAATACTGACACATACTTAATTCTAAAACACAAACACAGTACGCCTCAAACATTTCTCACCATGGCCTAGAAGACAATAAAAAGCACAACTTGAAATTTCTACCATATCTAGGAATATATACTTTAAAATTATAGTTTACACACATTGATTACACTGAGCTGGATATACAGATACTTCATAGGACTGACAAAGCAATGACAGAGGAGAACAGAAATATTCCGTCTTGAAAGACTTATACAATAAAGAAGACATATAAATAAATCTGCCTGTGGTGGTTTGATTAAGAATTGTTCCTCTTAGGCTCAGGCATTTGAGAATTTGGTCTCCAGTTGATGGTGCTACTTAGGTTTAGGAAGCTCAGTGTTGTTGGAGGAAGTGTATCACTGGAGATAGTCTTTGAAAGTATATAGCCTGGCACTACTTTCAGTTTGTTCTTCCTGCTTTGTACTTGCAGAAGAGAATCTCTCAACTCATATCAGCCCTCCTGCTGCTGCCTGCTATCTCCGTGTTGGAATGGACTCCTGTCCTTCTAGGATTGTAAGGTCTATTAAACTGTCTATTCCTTAAGGAGCCTTTGCTCATGGTGTTTTTACAGCAACAGTAAAGTGACTAATATACTACTTAAAGACTCTGACTTTCCTATTCTCACCTCTCTATGAAGAAGCCAAATGAGGACACAGATCAATGACATTGGATTGACTGAGACTTGAAATGGCAGTGAAGATGTTGTGCCTTGATTCTACGTGGTAATCTATGTGATTTCAGTCTAGGCTGTTTCCACACCTGTTGGAGTAGACACAACAAGAAATCTTGGTGATGAAGATGAGTCTTAGGTTAGTGCACATGCCTTTCACTTGCCATGTGTAGGGATCATATATCCCTTAATATTCTGAAGAAGAGGTTTAGACAGATCACTGATATGTTAGTGAGTCAATGATATTGACATATGTGTCACTATTGTGGCTTTGTTTGAAAATGACAATATAGAAAATGCTGTAGAAGAACCAATCAAGACCACATGCCAAGTAAAAATGAGGCCAAATCCAGGAGTTTCCAGATTGGTACAAGAGGCTTGTTGCTTCTTAACCAGTCAGAGAAAATGCCTACATCCTAAATCTGAAATTAAAATGTTTAGTGAAGACTCTATTTTCCCTCATCTGACACACACTGAAAACAATAATATTGTTTGTTGTATTATTCTAATTCAATATTTTTTCTGTGAAGGTTTTTTTTCACTTTTATTCATATTTTATTTTTTTATTAATTAATTTATTTAATTATTAAAGATTTCTGCCTCTTCCCCGCCACCACCTCCCATCCCCCCCCAATCAAGTCTTCCTCCCTCCTCAGCCCAAAGAGCAAGCAGGTTTCCCTGCCCTGTGGGAAGTCCTGAAACTGAGAAGCTTCTGTAAAGCAAAGGACACTGTCACTAAGACAGAAAGGCAACCCACTGACTGGGAGAAGATCTTCACCAACCCAGCAACTGACAAAGGTCTGATATCCAAAATATATAAAGAACTCAAGAAATTAGACCGTAAAAGGTTAATCAATCCAATTATAAAATGGGGCACTGAGCTGAACAGAGACTTTTCAACAGAAGAAGTTCAAATGGCCAAAAGACATTTAAGATCGTGCTCAACTTCCTTAGCAATCAGGGAAACGCAAATCAAGACAACATTAAGATACCATCTTACACCTGTCAGAATGGCTAAAATCAAAAACACCAATGATAGCCTCTGCTGGAGAGGTTGTGGAGAAAGGGGCACACTCATCCATTGCTGGTGGGAATGCAAACTTGTGCAACCACTTTGGAAAGCAGTGTGGCGGTTTCTCAGGAAAGTCGGGTTCAACCTACCTCTCGACCCAGCAATACCACTATTGGGAATATACCCAAGAGATGCCCAAACATACAACAAAAGTATATGCTCAACTATGTTCATAGCAGCATTGTTTGTAATAGCCAGAACCTGGAAACAACCTAGATGCCCTTCAATGGAAGAATGGATGAAGAAAGTATGGAATATATACATATTAGAGTACTACTCAGCAGTAAAAAACAATGACTTCTTGAATTTTGCATACAAATGGACGGAAATAGAAAACACAATCCTGAGTGAGTTAAGCCAGACCCAAAAAGAGGAACATGGGATGTACTCACTCATATTTGGTTTCTAGTCATAAATAAAGGACATTGAGCCTATAATTCGTGATTCTAGAGAAGCTAAATAAGAAGGTGAACCCAAAGAAAAACATATAAGCATCCTCCTGAATATTAACGTTCTAATTCAATATTAGGGGAATTTTTTTTCTTCAGGGCAGAGAGAATAAAGAACTAGTCACATAGATCTAGTGAAGTAATGAATCTTAAAGCAAAAGATCTGCTACAACTTTACTAGGCCAGCATAGATCTAGCTATATTGAAAAACTTATCCATATACCCACCAATAAGTAACTTCCCTCCTCATCAAAATATATATATTTCCCTTGCAGCAGACATTACAGAAAACCACAACAGGCCAAAATGCAAAGACCAACTGACTATGGCATGCTTACCATCCAAAAGATACATCTGCAACACAAATCCCATACATAAGGCTCAGGAAACATCAGAGAGACAGACAGAGAGAGAGAGAGAGAGAGAGAGAGAGAGAGAGAGAGAGAGAGAGAGAGAGAGAATGGAAAGTTTGTAAGAGCCAGAGAACCAGAAGTCACTTGTGAGAGTCTTCTAGTAATAAAATAGAAACCACACACATGATGCCTCAATATACAGTTGCCTAAATAAGACCTGAAGAGTGACAATATCAGGAGACATAGTGCAAGGGGGTCCCACTGCTAGAAAAAGAACTACAAAGAACTAATGGCTGCTGAGAGAGGGAAAATTATCAACCCCTCCCTCCCCAGGGATAATCCTGAATTACTGAATTAGTTATTCAGTACTCAGTGGTCACTCCTGAAATCATAGTCATACAAACAACACTGCACAGAACCAGCTGGTTGTGTTTATATGTTTATCATATATTTCTAGCAATAAAATAAAAGAATAGGAGTCATGCAAAAATTTGAGAGTAGGACAACTTCAGAGGCATTGGAAGGAAGGAAGGGAAGAAGGTATGCAATCACATTTTAATTAGAATTTTTCAAATAAAGGAATCTTTGACATTCACAGTATGAATGTCAGGTTATGCTGTTCCCTTCTTCTACACCAACAGATTGCTAAAGGACTTCCAATGCTTAACATATTCTCTCTTTTACAGGGTGATGGAATTCTGCATTTATTGTAAGATGCAGCTGTTTATAGATGTCTATTTCATTGGTTAACATGTTCCAACATTTGTAAAGAATAAATGCCTTCTTCTTAGTCAGGTTTTATTTTATACAGCAGGACAGCACAATCTGAAAATGTAAGCAACACTTGCAATGTATCCTGAATGGAAGGCAAAGTCAGTTAAAAACATTCTGCAATTCTAAACAAAACGAAAGCGCAGAAATGTCTGAAGAAAACGTAAGTATATTTTGGTGTAAATGAACACTCTATAAGTGTCCATATTGTATCATGATGCACACTTTAAAAATACTCCTATGTATAACTGGAAAATTAAACATGGGTAAGCAGTACACAGCTAAAATAATAAAGTAAGTGTATGGGTTTGTATCTGATATTTTTCAATATTCATTAGATTGACCAGAATAATAGTTTGGGAGGGAGGGATAACAAGATGTGCTTTAGCGAGAGAAGGACAGCAAAACTGACCAAGACATCAAACACTTGTACATGAATAGAGGCAAAAAGGACACCTTAGGTGAATGTCATGTTGATGCCTTAAGAGATTCAGAGGCTGTAACCCAGCTAAATACAACATCTTGTGAGAGGTGAGAGTTGGAAAGCATGCTATTATATCCCAGAGGAAACACTCTGATTCTGGTGTCTCATTCTCATGACAAAGGTGGCAACCAGCACAGAGAATAGCACAGCATGGATCCGTTCTCCTGACAAAGACAGGGGGAAGAATGGAAAATAATGCAAAGTTAGTGCCTTCTTGTTCAAATGTATTGTAATCTTCGGGTCTTCCTCTCTTCCAGCAAGGATGTAAGACATTTAGTTCTGACAGTGTGACTGTGATCTAATAATTGCCACAGCTCCAGGCTGTGGAGCATTTCAGGGTTTGTTTTACAAATAGAAGGGTGTATTATCATTCGCAAGTGTTTTAACTTATGCTGAAAAAAACATTTTGAAGAAGAAAAATAACTGTTAAGCTGTGTAGAACATAACATAACATCATAGCCTATGTAGAACCAGGGTCTGCAAAATTTGCGATATGGCAACTTTCAAATATTTGCAAAATAAAAATAATATATTTTAAATAAAGGCATGCAAAACATGCTGCAGATGCCACAGTTAAATTGGTGGAGGTAAGTTGGTGGAACTTGTAAAAGTATATGAAAAAACATGCATTCTGTATATATATGTATACATATTGTTTATGCTAATAAGCAGCAAACCAGAGATGGTAATAATTCAATTAATTAACAAAAGTCCGAAGAAAATCCACTATTGTGTGCCATTAAAATATTTTCTGAGAGGAATAGTCCCTCAGGTAAAGCAAACTGTGAGTGTTAACTTTTATAAGTTAAATCTGTGTGCAAATATTATCTGCATTAATTTCATTTTTTTTATTAATCTGACCATGCCAAGCTGTAATTAGAGAAATCACAAATACTACTAACTAGGACTCCTTAAAATCTTGCGAAAATGAATTATCAAAGCTTACTTCAAATACAGGATTTTACCCACTGAGTTTTGAATTCTTAGGCAGCATTTTGTACTGCTCTTTCACCAGCATGATAGGGGCTTTACATACATTAAAATGTTTTACTTGTGTGCTGTGCAGTGATGGGGATTGACTTGGAATCCTCCAAGTCTATACAAAGCTGGATGAGGTGGTGCAGGTGGTAGAGATGCAGGGGCCAGCGGTGGGGAATAAGGACAAGGAATTCTGCAGGGGCTCAAGGACAAACTCACCCAGAATTCATAGCAATGAAGAACATGAAATACCTATCTCAAAATGGAGGTCACTTACACAAAGGAGATTGTCCTCTGCCATTGTCTTCGAGTGTATATGCACCCACATTCACATACACACACATATCATAAACACATACAAGCCAAGGTGGATAACAGAGCAGCATTCTGTTTCAGAATAAAAATAAGAAACTCAGTAAGAGGGAATCTAGTACTTATTACAGGAGTTATGACACTATGATGCAGTACTGTGCCACTTACAAGAAAAAACTCTAATCTGTCTCTTCCATGGTAAAATGATCTGGTGATTATGTCTAACTTATTCACAAACAACTGTGTGAGATAGAAAATGTGGTTTCCTAAAGGAGCCACCAGCAACGTGGAATTCTGAATCACCTATTTACCTTTTGTTTTAAATAGCTCAATACTACCCATGTTCAGCTTGCTCTAAGTAAAAATCAAGTATTTATCCATCTGTCTTTGTGGAAGGTATGGTTCTCACAAGGTATTAGGTAAACCTAGGTAATAGGTACCTTGCAATAGGTAAGCTTATTGCATAAACATCATAAACAGATCATCATAGAGAAATCAGCTAAACAGAACAGAATTGAGACTAATTTTGATACTTCATCCTTAAAACCAATATCCTTCCCTGAGTACTCTACAGTGACCACAAACAAAAATGGAAATTATATTTAAGAAGAAGCAGGTCAAGGCCCATTAGAACATATACTGTTTATAAGACAAGATGTGGATGAGAATGAGAATCTGAATATGCTATGCTAGTGGAGATCTTATTGCATGGAAAATTTTAGAAAATGAAACATTAAATTAAATACTGGTCAGAAACAGAAACAGGCAAGGTACTGGATGTTGGCTTGAAACAAAATATGTGTATGTCTAAAAATAATTTCAGCAATAGGAATAATAATTGACATTTGCATTTTATTTTAGTGCTAGAGAATTGAACTCATGGTGTTTTCCCAGGCTAGATACCTTCTCATTCAGTGACTGCACTTGTGAGTCCTACATGTAGATGTTGACTCTGTGCTAGGTATGATCCCAGGCCCCATCTCATCTTCAAATTGCCTATGATAAATAAAAGAGGATAACTTTTATTATTATTTAATAACATTATTTTATATGTAATAGAACTGAGACCCAAGAATCTAGAAATTGTACACTGAGGCAAAGTAAGCATGTAGTAGGCCTTTATGACCTTACATGTTGAAAGCACATCAAGGGAAAGAACATTGTAAGGAGCTGCGGGCCGCTTCCCTGCTGCCCCAGCTCCCGGCCGCCTGGCTAGCTTATGCCCAGAAATAACAACACACAAATTGTGTTCTTTAAAACACTGCTTGGCCCATTAGTTTTAACCGCTTATTGGCTAGTTCTTACGTATTGAGCTAACCCATTTCTAATATTCTGTCTAGCACCACGAGTTGGCTTACCAGGAAAGATTTTAACCTGCGTCTGTCTGGAGGGGAGAATCATGGCGACTGCCTGCCTCGGCTTCTCTCTCCCAGCATTCTGTTCTGTCTACTCCACCTACCTAATTTTCTGTCCTATCAGGCCAAGCAGTTTTCTTTATTAGTTAACCAATGAAAGCAACAGATAAGATACAAGACCCACCTCCATCAAAAGAAAGCTGAGAATAGGCTGCATGCCTATAGTTTTTTTGAAGAAAAGTGTGTATCAGCAACAATTTTCATTGGTATGGTATTAAAGATATTTCTTCAGGCTGGTTTAGTCTGGGAAATGTATGCTTCATATAGACATAAAGGAAGAAAGAGAAGCAAACGAAAAAGAAAAAAAAAAACATAGAAAGTAAATGGTAGGAAGGAACTCAATGCATTCAATGTTTTTTACCCTGCTACCCATTTAATGTGTTTATAGTCAGTCTTTGCTGTGAGTACTCAAATGAAGGTGGACTGATGCTCTCCTTCCTCTCAACAGATCATATCTGATGTATTTTCCTGTAGCTCCCTCTTTAGTCCCACTGCTTTCTTTCACGTCCTAATTGGCCTTGAGTTGTTGGTGCTGCTCTGAGTCAATTAGAAGTTGGTTACAGGAAAAAGGAAAGAATATATAAGTAGGACAGTTTGAGAGATAATTAGAATATTTTCAGAATTTCTATTTTATAAATAAGACCCTATTTACTTGTTCTGAGAGAAGTTGCTGAACATCATTAGAAACTGGAGAAGTTAGAATTCCACTAAAAAACCACAGTTCACTCCTCACTTTAGGATGCACTGAACTAAGAAAGTTAGTCACGAAACTGTCAGCTCGGACTGTCCAGGTAGAAGATGAGTGATGGATGTAAGATAAAATATTACAGCTATGGAAACCTGAAAAGTCAGTATCTGCTCCCTTATAGAGCATCCAAGTTGCACTATTTGTTAAATATTTAAAAATATTCCAAGCATCAAGCACACCGGTATCTTCAGATAATTCATTGTATAGAAGCCCTGAAATGTTGCTCATGCATTAGCGTTTCTGATATTTTCTGAGCAGAGCTAAAGTGACTTCGGTGCATCTTTGTGGTTCACGTGGATCATGCTTTTTGATGATTTCCAACTCTGGTAATTTGTTGACTCTGCAGATAACTGGATTCCTCTAGGTTTAGTCTTTTAGTTTCTAAAGTGGAAGAGGTAAGATGTTAAATTTTCTTTCTTCTTAATTATCTCCCATTGACATTTTACTAAGAGACCTCTTTTTTTAATCTTCTAGCTATATAATCTGATTTTTTATTCAGAATTTTATGTTTTCCAACAAACTCTTACCATTATTTTCAAAGAAAATTTTTTTTTCTCTTACAACAACACTTTTCTTTATATTTACATAGGATACTTATCTGTATTTATGGAGTAGAGTGTTACAGTTTGATAAAAACATGTCTAACATCAATTCACAGTGATTAGTATTTAAATTTCCTTGACTATTTCTCAATAACTTAGCCTTCAAGTGATATTTTAATTTTTGATGTTTCATATTTCAATTAATACTAATGAAGTCGTTAATATGCAATTGTAGTATTCAGACAAGTAAAAGAGAGCATATGATAGGCTTGGTCTGTAGAATAACCAAACTGACAGTCAAGTTTACCCTACATGAACTATCATAATGCCAACATACATAGAGCTATATAGTGAAAACAGGGCTGGAATGGAAAGCAAATCTATCAATATTTATGCAGCCAAAAAAATTAATTTTGTCCGCCATTATAAAACTGGTTTTAGAAGGCTGAATACAACATTTCAAAGCCACTCATCAAAATAGCTTGTCAACATATCTTTTGGATCTCCCTTAGAACCCATTCACGTTTATGTCAACAGCCTCAAGGCTAGCAGAAGCTTGTTCATGGTGAGAAGATTCGGGTGTGCCAAAAACAAGAGCAATTTTCTTAGAAATCTTTGGAATGATTCTTATATAACAACAACAAAAAAAGAAAGATGACATCCAAACTTATTTGATAGAGAAGCTGTGTCATTTTAACATACATACATATACTTCTCCGGTGAAAATTCCTGATTGCTAGGAATAAGGTTTCTCAAGGGAATTGCAGTAAAGAGTATAATTAATTTGGTGGTGTAATTTCCAGCTTTTTCTTTTATAAATTCCCTGATACACTATTCAAGATTATTTATACAGGTATCTTTTCTATCCATAGAAATCATATGAATATCTGTCATAAGATAATTGTCATAATGTATTGATAAAGTTACTCTTTCCATATTTCACATATTTCAAGTATATATCAACACATTTATATAATTGTAGATTTACACACAGTTACATACAAGGTGGGACATATGATTTAAGATGACATTTTTCTTTCTATTCTGTCCAATTTGTGTGATATTTTATTTAATAGTATTTTTAAAAGAAATATATTATTTGATAAAATTATTACTCAACTGAATTCCATCAAAATGTCATCTTTTTATGTGCTTAAAAGGTTTCTTATCTTCTATTATTAAGTGATAAAAGATTATAATTTGACAAAAATGGATACTAAAATGATTTTTAATTATTTTTATTTAAACATCTTCACACAATATATTTAGATCACATTCTTTTCTACTCAGCCCAATCCCTCAAGTCCTCCATTCTTTTTATCCACCCACTCAACTTCATAGTCTCTCTCTTTAAAAAAAAAACACCAAAAAAAGAAGTCCAAAAGCTAAGACAAACAAAAAAAAAACTACAAAAATACTAAAACAAAGCAAAATAAAAAGCAAACACAGAAAAACATAAGGTCTATTTCTTATTAGCCAATTACTCCTGGGCATGGAGGTTACTATGGAGTGTCGTTGATATACCTAGTGATGCTACACTGGAGAAAACATTTTTTTTCCATTTAAGGCTGAGTGCTACAAAGTCTATCACTGTCTGCTATAAAGTCTATCATTGTCCTGTTGTGGGTCTCTGTATTAATTATCATCTTCTGAAAGAAATTCTCTAATGAGGGTTGAGTGCTGATATATGGGTATAGCATATTAGTCGCAATTATCTTCTTGGCTGCAGGTGGGATTTTATGCCCTTTCCCTTTCCCATTGCTAGAATTTTTTCTGCTTTGAACCTGAGCAGGCCTAGGGTTTGTTGTCATAGTCTCACATAAACTCTGTATGTATATCATTCCTGTTGTGACTTGGTGGTGCTGTTTCTTTGTGGTCATCAACCACCTGTAGGATCTTGAGGTTTCTGCCTTGTCTTCTTTGTAGATCCCTGTACTGTGAGGGAAGGGGTTTGGAATCTACTGGCAAGATATATAGGTGCAATAGTGGTACAAATGTTATGAGCGTAACCAGCCATCCTTTGATTGAATTTAAGATACAGCCTATGATATAGAATCCATACAAGACACCACTTAAGTAGCCTAGATAATTCATGAATACTAGGACAAAACCTACTACTATCATTTTGCTAAAGGAATGGAGCAATACAGTGAATCTTAATGACATGTTGCTATACCCATATGTCAGCACTCAACCCTCATCAGAGAAGTTTCTTTCAGTAGATGGTAGTTAATACAGAGACCCACAACAGGACAATGATAGACTTTGTAGCAGAGAGTGATAGACTTTGTAGCACTCAGCCTTAAATGGGATATCTTCCTAACATGAATGTTTTAAAAAATATATTTCAATAAAGTTTAACATAAAATTCAAAGCAAAAATAAAAGTGCATCCCCATTTTAGTCAAAAGTTTCTGTCCTACCTACCAGTTTCCAAATAATTGACATAGAGACTTAATATTACTTATAAATGCTTGGCTGAAAGCTCAGGTTTATTGCAACTTAAATTAACCCATTTCTATTCATCTATGTGTTGTCACATGGTGTCTTGCTCCCTCTGTGTCTCTTGGTGACTCTTCTGAGTCTACCCTTCTTCGTCCCAGCATCTTTAGTTTTGTTGTCCACCTATACTTTCTGCCTGTCCAATCAGCTTTTTATTAAACCAATCCAAGTGACAAATCTTCACAGTGTGCAAAAGCATTATTACACACCACCCTCAAAATTAAATTTTAATATATAGAAAAATCATCATGAATATTTTTATACTTAGATTAAAACCTATAAATACATGCATATTAAGCACTAATTGGTTTTGTTTTCTTGTAAATGTATAGCATTGTTTCTAGAGTTCTACTTTAAGTTTACTTTCACAATACAAGATTGCTAGAACATCAAATATCCCTACATATTTTCATACAATTTTGTACATAAATGCCAGAACTTATTTTTTTTAAAAAAATTATTTATTCTGTAATTTGTGCGTGTGTATGCATGCACATGCGCATGCATGCATGTGAGGGGGGAGGGCTTATGTATGTGTGAGTATGGGTGCTTGAAAAGTCCAGAAGAGAGCAGAAGATGCCTGTGGCTGGAGTTATAAGAATCTGCAAACTGCCTCATATGGGGACTGAAAGCTGAAATTGGGTCAGGTTATTTGCAAAAGGAAGGTACTCTTAAGTGCTTAGCCATCTCAGCCACCCAACAATGCCAGTGCTGTTGAATCATGCTCTTTAGCTCTCTGGGGAACTGTTGTAGGAAGTTCTCTGCATAAATTATTTCCCTAGATAAGTATTCCAAAGATAAATGTAGTAAAAACTACATAAATTTGCCATAGTTGTCGAAGCTTAATTATACTTAGAATACTTAAATCTGTTTACTTTTAGGTGAAAAATAAAATATACTTTCTATAATTTCATAGAAATGGGGTACTTTTATTGGAAAAATACAGTTCCTTTTGTCCATTGTGATACAACTTTCTTAATTGATACATAAAATTAAATTTTGCGTTTGTCATTTACTAGATATTTAGTACATTTAAGTATCTGTTACTTTCAAGAAATATGTGTTCAAAATATTAAAATGTTATGAACTGGGTGATACAAGTAAAAGTATCATCAATAGTACAGGAACTGCCTGACACATTTTAAGAAAAAAGCTGTTTACTTCAACTGTGGGCATTGCATGTAAGTAGCTCTAATCAATGGCTCAATAGGAAACCTCCAACTTTAGATACGACTAGGCAAGCTTATTATGTCATGGATTTTGGTGATGAGGAATATAATCAGTACTTAGCTAGTCCCTTTTCTAAACGTCCCACAGAGTACAACTCCTGCTAGGAAGGCCTGATGGTAACCCACTGTATATGCCATTGTTGCTCAAGATTCCATAGTCTACTCTTTGGCCCTTCTATTTTCTTACTCACTCAAAAGAGAATATTTGAATAGTTCATACAATATGCATTAGAATCTCAAAGATAAAATGTAATCAGATAAAGGGGAAGTCCAACAAACAGGCCGATACAGGCAAGTTCATCTATTCTGACCGAGGTATCTTCTTATGATGACCCTTAGGCTTAATCCTTAGCACTTGAGAAGAGCATTATGGTGGCACTTACTTTTTGCCTTGCTGATTAATAATGATTATAGATTAATTAAAATCATTATGCTTTGGAAACTCCTTGCTAGTCCCGAAAGCAGCTAAAGACAGGAGGGAAAGAATTTTATTCTCAGCAGATGCTGAATTCAGATCTTCTTTCTTAGCTCCCAGGGCTTTTTCCTTAACCAGAATAACCCTGAATTTAAATGTTTTATTTATTTGTTTAATTTAGAGATTGTCTAATTTATATTGAGACATTGGCACATTTCCATTTCTAATCCTGGTTCTTGATTCTCCAAAATGTGGGGCCAAAGAATATAGCTCACCATTTGGTATAAAATATATGATCAAGCTTTCCTTTTCATATGTCTATGCAAATGCACAAAACCAGCACTTTCTTTCGTGCCAGTAACCAGGCATATTCTTTACAGTCTGTGTGACCCCAGAAAGAATTTCCATGACCAAAGTAAAGGAGCCCTAAGGCAGATTATAAGGGGCAGGCAAGAACAAAGAGGGACATTTCCATCCAATCCCACTGTGTGTTTGTGTCAAAAACTTGATGTCTTAACAGAGGAGACTCTGCACATCTCTCCACTATGCAAAAGCTACTTTCTGAGCTGGACAGAACAATGACACACTAGTATCTCCTTCAGAATGACTTTTAAAAATCCCTACTTGGAGTTTGTTTTCAGGAGCACCACTGCGCTAAACAGAGGAAGGCCTGGTCAGTGCAGAATTGGCTTCTGTACTAGTCCTTTAGTTCTTGTACTAAGGTGCAGTCCTTTATCAGAGGAAGCTAGAGGGAGAGGCAAATTTACAGGCAATGCTCTCGGAAATTGTTCTTCCTGCAAGCAGAAGAGTCACCGATCTCCTTTTAATAATCACAGGGTTATTAGAAATCTGTTTGTTGAGAAGATGGCATAGTGGATGAAGGAAGATCCTCCCCTGTCCTGTAGCACCCAGGAGAGACGCCATCACAAAACATTCAAGTGCCTGACTTTAGTACCTAAGTTTATTGTGTGAACTTAGGCTGATTACTTCAGTTTCCTGTACCTTGTATCCCCATACACTTTTAAAGACTTAAATATGTGAAATCATTTTAAAAACTTAGAATGGTACCTGGAGTATAATATTTACTCAGTAGGTAACAATTATTACTATCAAATGATTAATAATTGGATGCTATAATCTTATGAGGTCAAAGAATCAGGCTCCTGATGTAAAAAATTAGAATCGATATAAGCAGCACTTGAAGAAGACGTGAGGACAACCATAGGGCTCACCCTGAATGCTGGCAAAGTAACTCAAAGAGCCATCTTAGAATGAGTGTGTTGCACACACGTATCCAGTCTCATACATACCAATATACGCCTATAAAAGTAACACACTCATGCACACTCAGCCAGAACCCTAGGAAAGGACTGCATCATAAGCTAAGCTGAAAAATAATGAATTGGAGTGAAAATGAAAATAAGCCATGCTGCAGCAAACGGAAGTGCTTGAGGAAGCTAATTTTGTACTCATTAAATGGAGGCGTGTGAACACTGAAGGAGGAGATGAAACATTAAATAAGACAAAATCATCTCAGATGAAAGGCATGCTGAATGAATAGCAGACAGACGTAAAAGAGAGCAGGATGAAACGAGGAACCATTGTAAGGAAGCTGAAATAAAATATTTGAATTCGTATCAGCTTTCCTAACAAAAAGAACAAAATTGACACTACAAATTAAGTCAATGATTAAGGAAAATCTTGAGAAACATACCCAGAATACAGAGCGTAAAGACAAAGCGATGAAAAGATGAGAGAGAATATTAGAAATGGGAAATATAAAGGAATGAAATTGCATTCGTTGCCAATTAGTATTTTTGAGTAAGGAATTAGACCTATCAGAACAATAGCAAAATATTCCATCTAAATTGGCCATAGAAACAAAAGCAGGAGGCAAATGCTTCTTTTGTTTGGAAAAAGATACTAGCTTAAAGGATGAATGGCTCCATTCTGCAATAAACAAATAAATTAATTTTTGAAGTTGGTAAACTGTTTGCTAGTCCAAATGAAAGAACCGAGTGCACACTATAAGGCAGGGACACACTACTACCTCATCTTAGTCACTTGCATAGCAAACTGCACTTGAGGGTCTCTGATGAACTGTGCTATGATCTATTGTTTTCCTAAATTATTTCACAATTGTGTCCCTTCCTGTAAGTAATATAGACCAACAGTCTTCAGATTTTGTGCTTCATAATACAGTTTGATAAATTAAGTGATGAGATTCTGGGAGCTTTTGAGAAATATTGCTAAATAGTTTTGTAAAGGTTATAGTTAATCAGTCAGTCTGTCAATACCTCTATCAATTTGTCTGGGCTTTCATAACAAAATGCAGCAGATGAGTAGCTTAAAGCAAAATTATTTTCTTGTATTCAGAGGCTGAAAGTATAATACCATAGTGGTGTCAGTCTTGCTTCTTCAGGTATAGCCCTTAGTTTGCAGGTGGCCATTTTCTCTGTTTCTGCCTGGTCTCCCTATACACATCTGTGTCATAAATTTTTCTCATAAAGCCACTAATACATAGACATAAGACTATTTCAACCATCAGAATTTAATTGAGCTACCTCATTAGAAACCTTAGCAAAACTACAATCAAATTCTGAAGTACCAAAAGTTGAGAACTTATTACATAAATTGTATGTAATATAATTTAGTCCATAGTAATTCAAAAAAAAAACATTTTATCAGACTTCCGGATCATATTGTATGTCAGAAGAAGGAGACCATTCTTCTTGGGTTTTGTGAAGTAAAAAAAAAAAAATCTAATTATTATATACAAAACCATGCTATAGAACATATTTAAGAAGAAAGTTATGAAGAAACCAGTGTAAAACAAGGCAAATGTCTTAGTACTATTATGAAAATAGCTCTGGAATTGTGGACCCACTGAGAGAGACTTGGGGATCCCACAATCATTTAATATATTTTGTCTGTTTGTTTGCTTGCTTGTTTATTTATTTAGCTTATGGGGTGGTCAGAGGACAGCTTTTGGGTTCTGTCCTCCCATCATGTGGGTTCTGGGAATCAAACTCAGGTCATCCGGCTTGGTAGCAAATGCCTTTACATATAGAATCTTTATGGAACCATGGGACCTTTTGAAAAACAAAAGTAGAAATGCCAAAAACTCACAGAAGTTGAAAAAAAACAGCAGATGTGGTCTAAAATATTATTTTTAAAACAGTTCAGAATTAAATTAATCCAAAAGCATTTACAGATTGCTTTCCCCCTCTTTATCTACAGAGGGGCCTTCACGAATGTATCCGTGGCACTTCCGATACCTAAAGGACACACCTTGAGACAGCATGTTTCCACATGGCCCTGACTGCAGGTGGCTCTTCCCAAAATGGATTCTTCAATAGGACCACTGCTTCCTCAGCTTCCCCTTGACAATCTTGTGCCAGGCTTGCCATGTGCCGCTTCGTTCGTGTGATTGGAGTCACTGACTGATTTTGTTGTGAGTTCAGGCAGATTTCTCTTGGTCTCATTAGTCACTGTGTGTCTCTATCTCCCTCCTTTGTTTTTGAAGCTTCTCCTTACATACGGTCCTGAAGACATCTTACTCATTTTCCTGAGTTAATTTTACCTTCTTGATAATCTTTGCCTGTATTTAATCTAGTACATCTAATGTTTAATATAAATGCATGTATTAACGTGATTAAAGGACATTCTTGCTTATACGCAAAAGCGTCCCTTTTAAATTCAGCTTACTGAGAACCAATTAGAAATGTTTGGATGGCATTTCCATCACAGCAACCAAACCCCTAATGCAAACAATGTAGAGGAGGAAAGAGTTACCATAACTCATTTTTCTGAGATGTTGGACATGGTTGTTTGGTCTCAAGCACTTGGGAAGACCAGTCAGTAGCAAGATCACTGGCATAGGAAATCCTTCACCTCTCACAGTAGACAGGGCAGAAAGTGGAGAAAGGGACCAAAGACGAGAACTCAGTGTCAAAGTCTTGTCTCAAGTGACCTACTTTCTCCTACCAGGCTCCACCTCCTGCAGCTTTCACTACTTCTCAAATTAGTCCCTTCACTTGGAGAGCATACACTCTTCGCTTGAGGCTGCAGGACAATTTTACATTCAAACTCTAGTAGAAACTTTCTGGGCTCAAAAAGATTTTCCTCACATAGCGTTAACATCTCTACTTTAAAAAAATTGAACTCCCTAAGTTTGATAGT
The DNA here is from genome assembly GCF_950005125.1 of Chionomys nivalis. Lineage (NCBI taxonomy): Eukaryota > Metazoa > Chordata > Mammalia > Rodentia > Cricetidae > Chionomys > Chionomys nivalis. The sequence continues at coordinate 186,217,081 of NC_080086.1, read as the reverse complement.
TCAATGTACAAATGCTTTGTTTCAGGCATAAAAACATATTTTAAAAAATCAGGCGATCAAAGGAGACAGAGACCCACATTGGAGCACCGGACTGAAATCCCAAAGTCCAAATGAGGAGCAGAAGGAGAGAGAGCACGAGCAAGGAACTCAGGACCGCGAGGGGTGCACCCACATACTGAGACAATGGGGATGATCTATCGGGAACTCACCAAGGCCAGCTGGACTGGGTATGAAAAAGCATGGGATAAAACCGGACTCGCTGAACATAACGGACAATGAGGACTACTGAGAAGTGAAGAACAATGGCACTGGGTTTTGATCCTACTGCATGAACTGGCTTTGTGGGAGCCTAGGCTGTTTGGATGCACACCTTACTAGACCTGGAAGGAGGTGGGAGGTCCTTGGACTTCCCACAGGGTAGGAAACCCTGACTGCTCTTAGGGCTGATGAGGGAGGGGGACTTAGTTGGGGGAGGGGGAAGGAAATGAGAGGCAGGGGCGGAGAGGAGGCAGAAATCTTTAAAAAAAAAAAAAAACCAGAAAATTACCATCAGACTAAGTGTCCAAAGCATATATTAAATGTGAATGACTCTCATGGTTAGAACTGGGTCCCATCCCTAAGCTGGTTCATTTTGTATGTACAATTGTTCCAAAATCTGGTTGAATAAAGAGCTGAAGCATATTAGTCCCAAGCATTTTTATATGTAATCTATCACTTCGTCATTCTTGAGTCTATGGATTGTGTTTCCTGGTTATTTTACAACTTTATTTTCTTTCTCTTTATTACTATTGGCCAAGTTTGAAACCTTATCATCTTTTATACAAATTGTTGCATATCCAGCTTCTGTGTTTTTACACATCATTCCAGATTTTGTACCCACAAATATCCACATTTAAAACAATCTTCCTAAAATGCAGTACAAGAATTTCAATTCTTGCTACTACTCTCAGCATTTGACCTGACCCCTATTTATCTATGTTGTGAAATACTTGTAATTTTCACTTTTCAAAATATAGCATGACTCCCAATGAATATACTATGTGGTTTAAGATGTTATCCTAGTTTTCTTTTCTATGCAGTGACCAAAAGCAATTTGGAGGGAGAAAATAATATAGGATAGCTTATATTACTGGATCACTCTCCGTTACCAAGGCTGTATAGTTTGATGACATTATTGGGAGTAATAAGAGAAAGAAGCTGGGCCCCACTTGAAGGAAGTAGACCACAGAGGCTATGCAAGGCAAAGACATTTAATCCTCTACTCTTTGTTTTGATCCCACTTTTGTTTTTGTTTTGTTTTCAGTCGCCATCTTGTGAGCAGTTCTGTTCCATCATGTCCTCTACCATGCTGTTCTGCTTCACCTCAGCCTCCAAAAGGGAGCCTTCTGATCTTGGATGGAAATATCTAAAACTCTGAGCAGAAATTAATCTTTTTCTCTTTAAGACAATCAAGCACATCTGACCTTATGTCATGTTGTCATCGGTAAAGGTCATGAACCACACTGTTCTCTCTCTCTCTCTCTCTCTCTCTCTCTCTCTCTCTCTCTCTCTCTCTCTCTCACACACACACACACACACACACACACACACACACGCACCTCTATTAATGTTTTAGGAACATTTACAGTTCTTTTTTGGACCACATTCACAGCTATCTTTAGCCCAATCAGATACACAAGTTAAGAGTTAGACCCACTTGCTAATGTAACTATCCCCAGTGTTTATCTAACAAAGAAAAAAATTAATGACATATTTTGCACTTTGAGTAAAGTTTTAGCAGTAATTATCAAAGTTAAGAAATATTATTTATTTCATTAGAAATGGCACAAATTAAGGTATAATAAAAATGTACTAGAAGATAATTTGCAGCTTATGTATACACATGAATAAGCCAGTCCTTATTTAAAAAAAATAAGATAAAGAAATAAATGTAAAATGTAGAAAATTGTGTAATTGAAATGTTATATCACTCCAAATACACTGATTCAAAATTAAAAGACTTTATGTATGCTTTTTGACACATTTAAATATCTATTAGTTTTCAACAAAAAATGTATAAGATTGCATACATACTATGATCAAAATAAAATTGCACAAAAGTTGTTATTAAAAATATACTTAAGGACTGGAGAGATGGCACAGTGGCAAAGGACACTTGTCTCTCTTCCAGAAGACCTATGTTTGATTTCTAGCATGCACACAACAGCTCTAAATTGTCTGTAACTCAGTATCCAGGGTATGCAATGCCCTCTTCTGTCCGCTGTGGGCTCGATCCCTGCCAGGAGTGTACAGCTATACATATGAACAAAAACAAATTTGACTCATAAAATTAAAAGCACTAAAACTTTTAAACTGTACATATAAATATGATATGTGAAAAAATAATTTCTAGGAAAAATATTTACCATTTTAATATTGAATTTATTAATGTTCTTGTTCTTATTTTCCCCCTAAATATTTGGTCACACCATTTTATTGTCTAATAGAAAAAAATAGTATGGTTATTTGTGTTATAGTCAACTTTTGTCCAATGGCCAAAATCAGATGACAATTTCTTTACATCTTTATAATTTGGTTCCTATTAGTAGGAGCATATGCAATGACAGTGAGATCAGGAAGGCTGCTTATACATATGAGGGAAACTTGGGCATCAAAAAATTCTTTGATCCCATACACCCATTGTCTTTTCTTCTCATTAGTAACTTTTTTTCCCCAAATAAATTTCCTTGTACTTTCATCTCTCTTTCTCTTTCCCCCTCCCTTCCTCTCTCTGTCTTTCTCTCTCACACACATATGTATATATACATACATAGGCCAACAGATAGATACATATGTTTTACTGTGTTCCACACACAATATAAAATATGTAATTTATCTTTTCTGGCTATTGCTTAGTATGGTGATGATTATTTCTGTATATTTTTTAACAAATAATATATTCATTTCTTCCTTTTGGCAAATAAAATTACATTGTATACACATACCACATTTTTAAAAATTAACTCATTGGTGATGGACATCAAAACTGTAATTAGAGGTTTCTCTCCTGCCCACAAGTTCCTGAGTAACCATTCTGAGACTTAATATTAGTTACAAACTGTGTGGCCTATTGGCTCAGGATTATTAGTAACTAGCTCTTACAGGTTAAATTAACCATTTACAATGATATATTTTACCACAAGGCTCATGGCTTGTTACCTTACATCTTGCTTTTCTGGCATCTGCTAGCTTCCTTCTGCCTCTGTCTTTTTCTTCCCTGTATCTCTGTTTTGATTTGTCACTCAGCTCTATTCTGCCTGGTTATTGACCAAATTATCTTCTTTATTAACCAAAGGTAATAAAATATATTCACAGCGTACAAAGAGACATCCCACATCAGAAAAACTAATTTCATTACTTGGCTCTTATGAATACTGGCACAACGAACATGGATAAGCAGCCATCTGTAGAAATCTACCATGTATTCCTTTGAGTATATTCCCGGGAATTTTATAACTAGATTATATAAGGGTTCTACTTTTGGATTATATGAAGTTTAGTAAAACTGTTTTATATTAAGAGTCCATCAAAGCATTGCTTCACCAGAATGCTAGAAATAGAAATACAGAAATATTTTCAGTGGCCCTGCAGTCTGCACCAGCCATCCAACTGTCATATACATTCAGAGGGTCTAATTTGGTCCTCTCTCGGCTCCATTTTGTAGGGCCAGTGTTGATGGGCTCCCATTAGTTTAGGTAAGCTCTTTCTGTGGGTGTCCCCATCATGGTCTTGTCCTCTTTGCTCATATTTTCACTCCTTCCACTCTTCAGCTGGACTTTGGGAGCTCAGCCCAGTGCTTCATTGTGGGTCTCTGTCTCTGTTTCCATCAGTTACTGGATGAAGGTTCTATGGTGACATTTAAGATAGTCATCAATTTGACTACAGGGCAAGGGCAGTTCGGGCACCCTTTACATTATTGCTTAGGGTCTTAGCTGGGGTCATCCTTGTAGATTCCTGGGAATTTCTCTAGTTGTAGGTTTTTTGCTAGTGCCATAATGGCTCCCTCAATCAGGATATCTCCCTATTTCCTCCCTGTCTCGGTCTTTCCCCCATTTCAACTATCCCATTCCCTCAAGTTTCTTCCCTCTCTCTTTCCCCTTCTCCTCCCTATCCACCCTTCCTTGCTGCCCCACCCCATGCTCCTAATTTTATCAGGAGATCTTGCCTATTTCCCCTTCACATAGTGGATCTATATATGTTTCTCTTAGGGTTCACCTTGTTACTTATCATCTATAGGATTGTGGACTATAGGCTTGTTATCTATTGCTTATAGCTCGTATCCACTTATAACTGAGTTCATACCATATTCATCTTTCTGATTCTGGGTTAACTTCATTCAGGGTGGCTTTTTCTAGTTCCATCCATCTGCATGCAAATTTCAAGATGTCATTGTTTTTTAATCCTGATTAGCACTCCATTGTATAAGTGTACCACATTTTCTTTTTTCATTCTTTGGTTGAGGGGCATTGGAGTTGTTTCCAGGCTCTGGCTATTACAAATACTGCTGCTATGAACATAGCTGAACAAATATCCTTGTAGTGTGATTGAGTATCCTTTGGTTATATGCTCAACAGTGTAATTCCTGGGTAAGTTGATTCCCAATTTTCTGAGAAACCACCATACTGGTTTCCAAAGTAGCTGTACATGTTTGCATTCCCGCCAGGAATGGATGAGTGTTCCCCTTACTCCACATCCTCTCCAGCATAGGCTAACAATGGTGTTTTTGATCTTAGCCATTCTGACTGATATAAGATGGTATCTCAGAGTCATTTTCATTTTCATTTTCCTGATGGCTAAGGATGTTGAACATTTCCTTCATTTTCTTTCAGTTCTTTGAGATTCTTCTGCTGAGAAATCTCTGTTTAGATCTGTACCCCATTTTTATTTGGATTATTTGGAATTTTGATGTTTAATTTCTTGAGTTCTTTACATATTTTAGAGATCAGTCCTCTATCTGATGTGGGGTTGGTGAAGATCTTTTCCTACTCAGTAGGCTGCCTTTTTGTCTTGTTGACTGTGTCCTTTGCTTTACAGAAGCTTCTCAGTTTCAGGAGGTCCCATTTCTTTATTGTTGCTCTCAATGTCTGTTCTACTTGGCTTATATTTAGGAAGTGGTCTCCTGTGTTCATGCATGAAGGCTACTTCCCACTTTTTCTTCTATCAGGTTCAGCATGGTTGGATGTATATTGAGGTTTTAATCCATTTGGACTTGAGTTTAGTGCATCGGATAGATATGGATCTATTTGCATTCTTCTACATGTTGACATCTAGTTATGCCAGTACCATTTGTTGAAAATGCTTTCTTTTTTTCTTCTGTATATTTTTAGCTTGTCAAAATCAGGTGTTCATATGTGTGTGGATTAATATCTGGGTCTTCAATTCGATAGCATTGGTCAACCTCTTTGTTTTTGTACCCAAACCAAGCCCTTATCATTACTTAGATCTCTAATAGAGATTGATGGTTGGGATGGTGATGCCTCTGGAAGTTTCTTTGTTGTATAGGACTGTTTTAGCTATTCTGTATTTTTTTTTTCATATGAAGTTGAATATTGTTCTTTCAAGGTCTATGAAGAATTATGTTGGGATTTTGATGGGGATTGCGTTGAATCTATAGATTGATTTGGTAGGATTGCCATTTTTATTCTGTTGATCCTACCTATCCAAGAATATGGAAGATATTTCTATTTTCTGGTATCTTCTTCAGTTTCTTTCCTCAAAGACTTAAAGTTCTTGTCAAAAAAATGTCTTTCATTTCTTTATTAGTGTTACCCCAACAAAAATAACATATTTTATGTTATTTGTGGCTATTGTGAAGGGTGATATTTTTCTTATTTGTTTTTCTGTTACAAAAAGAAACTCTGTCTCAAAAAAAAGTTTATCTTGGGTATTTATAAATGCTTCTTGTGAGTTATATATAATTTATAATTAAAAACTAAGAAAATGCATAGAAATATTTCTGTTTTCACATTTTATACTGTTATGAACAAGTCAGGAATATATAAATACTTTTGGAAGATATTATCAAAATTTTTCATATTGGTCCACTTGAATGATGCTATTTTTAAGGGTTAATATTTTTATTAAAGTTTACTTAGGTATAGAATTAGTATATTTAACTTTTTTCAAATAAGCTAAGGTACAACATGTGTCCCAGGATGGAATGGGCTTTTCATGAGCAAGTTACCAAAGGAAGGGTTTTCCACAAAGATGATTATTTTAGTGTTATTTCTTGCTTCTTAAACAACAAGAAGAGTTTTTCTCTTCCTTCCAAACTTGTAATAAATATCAAAGTGAAATTTTGTTCGTTTTTCTCTAATGTCCTGTGATTACTCAAGAAACCCTTCTTTATTCTCGTTTTTTTCTTGTTTTGTTTTCAAACAAATTCTCAGAAGTTGGAGTTTCTTATTAATAACCTATAAGAAATAGACAAGAGCAAGCATCTTGCAGGTTCCATTACCTAATGACTGCCTCATTATTCATAGATGTTCTCTTATTTCACTGGGGAAAAGTTAGACAGCTTTGCAAAGATATAATTTACATGTCATGAATCTCTTTGTTAACCCTAGGCTTAGTTTTTCTCCTCCATTCTTGAAAATCCTTCACCTATCTCTGGGGTCATGACCTGCACCTCTCCTTACTCACTATTTCTGCATCACATGTTATCTTCCAGGAATGCTTCAGATTTCAGAAATTTCCATTCTTGTTATTTTAATGGGTCCTTAGTTCAAATACATAGACCAATGGCTATAATCAATTTTTGTTTCTTTTTTTTTTTGTCAGTCAAGGCAGTTTATTGTATTTAGGACATGTGTAAAAGCTATTACATAATATAACATAACATAAAAGCTATAAAAACTAATAAACTATAACATATATCTACTGAAAGTGTAATTGGTTTCTCAGCCTCTTAAGAGATTCCAGAAGCTCATTTGTTCCTTGATTTGAAGGAACAATACAAAGTTCATGAAGTGATCAAATTACAGAAGATATAATTGAAGGAACACTGATTGTTTTTCCACAAGAACCCCTTATAACAACCAGCATGGAACTTTGATTCTATATAAAGTATACATTAGTGCGTACTTGATCAGTTTAGACCTGGTTTTATATAATTGAAAATTCAGAAACAGGTACATTTGTGTTATTTGAATATATATATTCTCAAATAATATATATATATATATATATAGAGAGAGAGAGATATCTAATTCTGAGCAAACATTGATTTAGAATCTATTACAGTATATACTTATGTCTTTACAATTCCTAAGCTTTCTATATTCCTCTTGTATTATATTCTGTGATGGTCTCACATTAAACTTTCTAGAAGGATTGACATTAGTTGTGGAATAGAGTCATTGCAGCTCTTTAGACATAAAACTACTGTGCCATTTTGATATAATTCTGCATAAATTTCAAACACTTCTATTTAACATAATCAAGTGGTATGAAATCTTCTTTTTAAATGGCAAGTATACAGTACTAGCTCAATTGGCACTTAGCCACCATTCTTTCACAATATTCACAATAGCTTCCAGCAGGGAATTTTTTAAGGACCATCCTTTGAGAGTAGAAACTCGCACACGTACAATCAGTAGACACCAAGGCTCTATCAGTAGCTCTCTTTGAGATGTTATTTAGCTAATGTACAAATGTTACAGCTGGGCAGTTAAAACTAAAAAAGTAGAGCATGAAGGTACATTCTGTTTTCTATTCTCTTGACTAATACCTTCATAGCCTATTTCTACATGAAGTAATTCCTAGAATAAATTTAGATTTATTTTAGTATGTCACCATTTTCTGTATTTTGAAAGAGCTAGCAACGAGCATTTGTAAATGTAATTTTTCAGAGTATCAGAGCACCATGGAGTGGATATGCACTCAACGACATGGCTTGATTATATAATACTCAGTTTCTCTGCCAGATTATAATTATGTCATAAGCTTTGGCATTTTCCATTATAACAAAGGCCATGCAATCCAGTATTATTCAACACTATAGTGCACTCCTGGGAGAAGAAGATTAGGTCTTATTTATCCTTGCAGTGTATGGTACCTGGGACAAGGTTACTCTGCAGAACTATTTAAGTGAATGAATTAATAACTACAAATTCACAATAATTCTTTAGAGAAATCAGTAGAATCTGACAATCAAGCACACAGTGTGAAGTGTATGTCTGAAGGACCAGTATTTTCAATCCCATTCCATCCAGACACCTTCTTATTGTTCATCTCATTAATTGTGTCAATATTTCTATCTCCACCTCCCTGAGTTGACTTGCTTATCCTATTAAGTATGTATAGAAGTAAGAGATATACAAAAATCTTTAGGGTCCAAATCCAGTTTGTATAACTTATGAATTCCAAATCCTTAAATTCTGAAATTAATTAATTAATAAAATAGACCACTGTTTCCAAGCTGGCAAGCTTGAAGGTTTTGTTTTCTTTTCCCATGATGGTAGCAGCTAGTCAGGGAGAGGATCAAGTTATCTTATTTCTATTGTTCTGTTTTCTCATTTCTTATTTTAGACTTGCTTGTCAAAAGTTCTTAATTTGTATGTCTTTAAGAAATATCATTTCTGATTTTTCTCCTTTCATTTACTCCTTTTCTGCAAAGTCATACCACAACAGCTTTACTACTGTGACAAGCAAGCAATTCTGAAAATGACAAGCCTACTTGCACTTGATGGGTGCCAAAAAGCAAGCACAATGTTGTTTCTACATTTGGTTACAGTAGCAGTATTTCATCTCTGTCCTAGTTTATCATTTATACTTTCCTCAGAACTGTAGCTGAAGCGATAGTATTCATTTAATTCCACTCTAATAAATACTAAGTTAATATACTCTTAATGGATATATCCTTGCCATGGACTCAAATAGTTTTAATTGATTAAATTCCCCTTATTAAAACATAGTATACTTAATTCCAAATAAGCAAGATTTTTAAATGTATTTCTCCCATATTTATTCAAATGGGAATAGATCTAGATTAGTGGGAAAGGGTTACTTGGAAAACATGATATTTTTATTACATTTTTTCTTCCAAAGCTGTCTTTCCACAGGCCTATGTGGGTGCAGATGATAAGTTGAAATTTACACATAAAGGAAATATAAGACCTCAGTTAGCATAACCACCCCCTCAAGCAAGAAGCAAATATGGAAAATCATACATGAGAAGGTATTTAGGATTTTGTGGTCCCATATACAAGACCTTTTTCAATCTTTCCATGAACAGCCTTGATGGTAGAGCTAATGCACATGGATGCCAGATCCCAGAGTACTTAGCACTTTACAACCCTCAAATAAGATTAATATTGAGCAAGGATCATGGAAACTGGCAATCTGCCACCAATAACTTTTGCAAAATCTGGATTAAGGCAATTGAGGATTCCAAATGTTGCAATGGAATAAACTTTGGAGATTTTGGCATTATTTGACTCTGTCTTTTCCCCACAACTAGCGAATGATAACTGACTTCAAAATTAAGTAGAGAACTTAGGTTCCTCATAGATATATCATTCACACATTTATAAAAAAGGGGGTATATCTTGACTCTCTTGTTTTCTAATTTTTATCTTTGATATTATCTTTGATACATACTGAGAAATTGCTCATAGAAATAAGATATCCCAATGCATATATATCCTTTCAGATTAAAGTCTCCAAGCTTTTATATCTTAAATATATGTCTATGAATAATGAAAAATGTTAACTAGCCTCATTTGTTTCTTTTATTCTAAAACCCTATTGTTAAGGCAAGGAGATTTGATTAGAATTAAAAGCTTAAAAGCCAATAGATGCCAAATTATTGACTACCCCACAGTTTGAAAAGCCAAAATCAATTTAAACCATTGAAAAGCATCTACAGAGACAAACTGCAAGCCATCCAGGTTTTAGGTGATCCACAATCTAGAGTGATTCAGTGTAGAAACTCACTCTCTTACCTTTAAAATCCAGAATTTCAGCATCACAACTCTAATGTAGTATATTTAAGAGATCTGTGGTACCTTAAAAAATTATCTTAGTCTAAGTCAAAAATCTATCATTCCAAGAGTACAAAGACTCAAGAAAATTATATAGTCCATTTTTTAAACCATATGTAATTGACACAATCAAGTTCTATTGCACTGTTATATCCTAGCAATTTCAGGGATCATGCCTAATAGAACATTAGTTTTTCAAAATTGTTTCTTGTTCTTGTTAGAATACAAACCTAAGAACAAATCATTTCTGAATGGTGAATAAATAAATAACCCAAATGATTGATCATAAAAAGAAATGATTTTCTCTTTTAGTCTTAACAAGGGTTTGACAATGTCAGTTTAAATATCGTTCTTTGGTTTCTATCCTAGCAGAGCATACAGTTATGTTCACTGCCAATTTCAACAAAATTTTTAAATAAGTCATTTAAGCCCTCCAAGTTAAATATTGTTGGGATCTGATTTTGAGTTGGAATTAGAGTTTGAGTTGGCTCAGTGAAGAGAAAAACCTATGCAAGTGTACACATCTTTTAACTGCTAGAGACAAATAGACAAAAAATTGAACAAATATCAAACAAATGCGTTCTCCAAGTATGGCTTAAATATTTCCCTATATGTTTCTTTATAGTCACTATTATTATACCTCAGAAGCAATGCTACTCTTTAGGATTCTATAAGACAATAAAAGAATATATATTCTATGCCTAACATACCAGGATTTGTTTAATTTATCCTGGTGGTCCTGACTTATAGGAAGATTATTTCCTCTGCTCATATGCTATGATGATTTGTTGAGATCTATATGGATTATTATCTACATACATACAGAGAGAAAGAAAGATCATTTAAACATATAATTTGTCTTCAAATAAAATATACTAAGATCTTTTGTCCTTTAGCTATATGTGTAGTCTGAGCAAGTGACTAGGATCATAAGTACTTGTTTGGATTTCTTTATGGTTCAGAAAGATAACTATAGTATCTTTCTAGATGAAATGAAGTAAATTGCCAATGTTTATCTTCACTCTTTCTTATGGTTTTAGAAAAAGTCTTCACCCTAACATCTCTTGTACCCAAAGGGATTATTAAATATTTCTGCTCTCAAAAATAAGTTCCAAGTAAATAAAGCAATTACATAAGAATGAGAATCCTTTCTGAGAAGAATTGACCCCTATAAGAAGTCCTAGGAACACATGAATTGCCCAGGAAAGGTGATTTAGATGAGATCTCCTGGGTAAATTTGGTCTTAGGGAACAGGGGATGAGAACACGAGGGAATGAGATAATCAAAGGGAGAAAGGGAGGAAGTGGGAGAGCAATGAAAGAGATCTTGATAGAGAGAGCCAGTATGATGTTAGGCAGATTCCCAAGAATCCACAACAATGATCACAGCTAAGACTCCTAGCAATAGTGGAGAGGGAGATTAAACTGTTCTTCCCCTATAATCAGTTGGTGAATACCCCAACTACCATCATAGAGCCTTCATCCAGCAACTGATGCAGAGATTCACAATCACATACCAGGCTGAGCTCATATATTCCCTCCTCCCTCTCTTTGTTTGGAGCAAGGGAGGTCAACTAAGCTTGTGGAAACTCAAGAACTCTAGACTGACAGCTGTAAAACCTCCATGAGACGAAACTAAGCCGTCCATATGTAGTAGACAGTAGGGAAGATTGAATTATCTGTGAGGCACCTGGTAGTAAGAGCAAGCTCTATCCATGATGCATGAGCTAGCTTATTAGATACATTCCCTATACTTAGATACCATGTTCAGCCTTAATGCAGGGGATGAGGGGCTTGGCCCTGCCCCAAATTAATATGCCAGACTTTGTTGACTCTTCTTGGGAGGCCCTACCCTTTGGGAAGATTATATAGGGGGTGGGAGGTAGGGGTTAGGGGATAGGAGGAGTAGTGGATGAGAGAACTGTGGATGGAATGTAAAATGAAATAAAAATAAATTAAAATAAAGAAATATTTCATCTGAAAAAGAAGTCCTAAATAATATAAAAGAAAAATTAGTTCTTCGCCAAATTGATTAGGAAGAAATTGGAAATAAATAAATTTTTATTAAAAATAAAAACAAAACATAGCATAATTTCATTGGAAGAGATCCATTTAATACTACAAAACATAGAACAGTTAGTTTTCAAAGTAACAATTTGAAGTTTTATTAGTGTTTAGAATGGTGCCCACAGGGTCATGCGTGTTTGGTCCCTGGTGATTGGAACAGTTTTTGGAACAATTAAGGACATGTGGCCATGTTGGATGAGGTATTTTACTGGGGGTAGAATTTGCCTCCATTTTTCAGGTCAGGATGTAAACTCCTAGCTGCTACTTCCTTCCCATGCCTGCCTGTCTGCTGCCCTGCTTCACACCATGATGGCTGTGGACTTACCTCTGAAACTGAAATTGTAAGCCAGATCCAATTAAATGCTTCTTTTTATATATTGCCTTGGTCATAGTGTTCCTTTAGGGAAGGAGATGAGTAACTAAGAAAGGGCCTTAGAAGTTATACATTCTCCTGTATTATTCTTGCATTATTTTGGCTTTGACATGAACAAAATCCCTTTGATATATTTTTATATGACTTAAGATAAAATGTAAAACAAACAAACAACAAACAGAAACTCATGAAGATTTAAATACTTTTCAAAATAGTGTGGAATATCAAAAGGAAAAATTACAAAAAAATATCAAATATATACCAACAGTCACCTTTAACTATTGAATGTTTTTTACTGCCACAGACCTTTAGATCAGAGCATTTACTACCCTTCAGATTAAGTCATGCACATGCTAAAACATACAAAAGAAATATTGTAATAGTTGCCAACAGCATGTGTGTACACTCTTCAATGATTATAAGGACACTGGTTTCCTTGAGTTTCATAAAATCCTAGCACTTTCAAGTCCTCAAGAACTGGTTATGCACGTGTATTCTCAATTCATCATTCATAAAGCTGACATTGGTATCTAGAATTAGGCAGAGTTCTATAGAGGAACAGAAGGAGTTGAGTGCAGTAATATAAATTAAAAGAATATTTACTAGATTGACTTGCATCTCAGTGGCTTGGTAGACCATCTGCACATGGAGAAGCTTAGAACCTGGTGACTGTTCAGTCCTGGTTGCTGCCTGATCTGTCATACACCATGGTCTGGGTCCTCAAAGTCCCTGAAGTACTGCCGATGTTCAAGCCACGTTGGAAAGTTAAAGAAGGTGCTGGAGTCTACTATCAGCAGAGAATGTCAACATCAATGACAGATACTCAAAAGAAGTCAAGGAAGATAGATGAACACTGCTTATTCTCAGGTGTCTGTACATCTGGTGTTCAAAGTGATATCTAATTCAATGCTGGGTCTTCATCCCTGGATGATGGTTTTTCACATGCCATCCCCTCTTCCATGATCTATCTACCTTCCTTCTTTGTCTTTTTGGTATGCAATAGTATGGTAGCTCGTGGATAGTGGATATTCAAAACAAAGAGAAAAAATGTTGCAATAATCTGTGAAATTGTATAATGTAATAAAGGGTTTCTCAACCTCAGCACTATAGCGGTTTTGAGTTTGATGCTTTTCAGTAGGGAACTATGCTGCACTTGGACATTGTAGAATGTTTGATGACATCCCAATTTTTGTGTGTTCTCCAGTAGAATAAACCCTCTGATGGATACTATGGTAGTTGAAATGAGAATGTTGTCATAGGATCAGTATATGAACACTTGGCCAATAGTGGGGCATTTGGAAGCATTAGAAGCTGTGGCCTTGCTTAAGGAAATATGCCACTATGGGTGGACTTTGAGACTTTATAGTTCCAATTTGCTACTTCCAATTTGCTATCTCTGCTTCATGCTTGTGTTTGACTATGCAAGCTCCTGCTTTATTGAAGCTGCTGTAGTATCTGCTACTCAGTGCCATGCCTCTAACCCACAGTCTTAGTTAAGGTATTTATTGCTGTGAAAAGACACCATGACCATGGCAACTCTTACGAAGAAAACATTTAATTGTGGTTGCTCACTTACACTTTCAGAGGTTCAGTTCTTTATCATCATGATGAGGAGCATGACGGCATGCAGGCAGATATGGTGCTGGAGTAGTTGAGAGTCCTATGTCTTGCAGGCAATGGGAAGTCAACTGACTGACACATTGAGGGAAGCTTGACACAAAAAGACCTCAAAATCTTCCCCACAGCGACACATTTACTTTAACAAGGCTATAACTCCTAATAGTACCACTCTCTTAGAAGGACATTTTCTTTCAAACCACAACACTCACCATGATGGCATCCTTTCCTTCTTGAGTCTTAAGTATACAAATCAAATCTCTTTTCAGTAAGTAGCCGCCAGTCATGTTCTTTTTCACATGAATAGAGAAGCCAACGAGAACAATAACTAAAAATATTCATACACATGGACAAATGTCTCCTGAATTAAAGCACCTTTGATTAATAATGATTGCTTTGTAGTTCCTTAGCCTTTTCTCTGGGCAATCTTTTCTGAAGTGACTGATAATGGGAATGAACTCCCATCCAAGTTGAGTTGAATTCTTGGTTTACAAGATGGCCATTGCCATTGTAGAATTTCAGAGCCAATTTATGCTTGTTGTATAATGATAGAATAACACCATTGACATTATTCTTACTTAGCGATGCAATGCATTTCCAGGGAACTGGCATCAAAGGAGCTAATGTATTATGTGACTACCTGTAAGAGGCTTTCCTTGCTTATCTTGTTCCCCAACTAAGCCACTTCACTGTATCATGCAACATGTAAAGGTCTTTCCTTTCCTTTTCTTAAGTTTTGGTTTCTATATGGAAATAGTCTGGAAGTTGATGAGTTGTACATGTATTATACATAGTATAGTGTTAAACAATTGGTAGGAATATTCTCATAAAGACAGGCAGCTCCCTGATGAAGAAAAGGATTCTCATTCATCTTTGCACCTCCAGAACTTGTTTTATCATTTATTGCATAGGAGAAAAATTTTAAACAAATATGTAAGTCAAAGTATCTACATTTCTAGAATTACCAATTTCCAAAGTACAAGATGTAAATAAAGTAATTTTAATGTAAACTTATAAAGCAGAGATAAGAATGGCAGCCACTCAAAGGGGGAAAAAAAGGTAAAAGCCAGTCATGGTGCACACCTTTAATCCCAACAACCCAGAACTGGCAGAGGTTTGCCTGTGGGACTTTGATTACAAGGGCAGCCTCATCTACAGAGCAAGTTTCAGGAAAGCTGGGACTGTACAGAGAAACCCTGACTCAAAAAATAAATAAATAAATAATAAATAGGTAAATAAGTAAAATAAAAAGGGTTGCAATCTGTGACTCTTGAATACAGAAAGTGAAGATGGACACCAAAATAGAAAGGACACTAGACCTGCAGCTGGAGTGAGATTTCAGGTCAAGTGACTCATGTGGAATTTGTCACAGGTTGACTTTGGGTATTTCTTTTCTTCTGCTTCAAGCTTTTGTTTTTCTCCTCTGCCTACATTTCTTATTTCATGGTAAATTCTACTATGTAATGGTTGAATTGTCTTCAACAAATGCCTCAGATTCTCTGCACCTTTCTCGTAGAGTAGCTTCCTTGACATATCTGGGAAGCTTCCAAACAGAACCAGCTTTGAAGTTTTCTAGCTGCAGACTCACTGTTTGCCAGGATGGTGGCATCCTTCGTAGACTGTAGCATCTGCCAGTATGAATATTGTGCAGGATCATCTTTGACAGCATAGAGACTGTATTTCACAGCATCTAGATGGTAATTTACATAATGATTTCATAGCTCTAGTAGTTCCAAAAGTGTTTGATATTTAGTAATTAATATGTCTGATGATAAGTAAACGTAGCCGTATGTTTACAGCTTTAGAATTTGGGTGTTTACTTATTTATTTATTTATAGATTGCTTTCCCTTCTGAAAGCTGTTCTGCTTATCAAGTATGTTTGTTAAGTATTGGGATCTCCTCGAAGTTTGGTGATCCTTGATTCACTTTTATAGTATCATGGAGGAATAACAATTCCAAACTTTTGTGCCCTATAGGAAATCTGAGTCTTAAAACTGTTAACTGTCCTGATGTCTGACTCGTTGGTTTAATGCCATTGCATTTGTCTTGCTTGTCAGTCTTCACAAATTATTGTTGACATTTTTCACTTTTAGAAATGTGTCAGACTGACATTTTTTAAAGCATCCCCTGAAGGAGACAATACAATACTAAATAGATGTGTATTTATGCATGTGTGTATGTATACATGCACATGTGATGTATGAATATGCCCTCCTTCTATGTGGTGATCATTATGCATACTCAAAATTCTAGCAGAAGCAAGCACTCTCATAAACATGAGTGTAACAAAGTACACCACACACACTAAACTTTGATGAATTAATTGATGTAAGAAGAAAGACTTTTATTCCAAGAATATTTTCTTTCCATGATAATACTCAGTTGTTCATCACATAAGATACCCTACAAAGTTTTTTTTGTTTTGATCAAATCATGAAAAACAATTTAATTAATTATTCACTACAATAGTTTGTAAATCACATATATTTATAATAGTTACATAAAAATGAAACCTACTGACAATAGATTCTAAAGAAAGGGGAAAATAATGTCAAAGGATAGACAAGGTTGTGGCAAGGATCAAGAGCATTTAGACAATGAAAATCTAATTCTGTGTAGATGTTAGGACATATCTAATATTTTTTCCTTACCTACTATAAACAAAAGTAAAATAATGGCATTGTGCAAGATTCTATAATGTATACTGTTTTCACAAAACCATTTCTGAAAATCAAGGAAGTTAACATTAAATATTTTTCTTGGTTATTTAGCACAGATAAAAGGACAAAATACGGCATCTGTCTCTAATTTTCTTTTGTGTTTTGAGACTAAATCCCACAGTGTAGCCCCACTGGCTTGAAACTCACTATGCCAACCAGGTTGTCTTCAAACTCACAGAAATCTACATGCACTGCTTTATGAGTGCTGGGATTAGATACATAAGCTAACATGCCCTTCCCTATCTCTGAATTTTAAAGAAATTAGTATGTTTTATAAAACATATGTGAGTCAAATATAAATAGAAAATGTCAATATATAGGTGTTCTATTTGTTTCTTTTCTTTGAATGCATATTTTCAATCTAAGGGAGTCATGGCTACGAAAAGGTGAATGAAGAACAGCTCAGATTGGTCAATCATTAACAAAGATAGTTCAATTTACCCGCCTTATTGTTTAATTATTGACTGTTGATATGTCAAACATATAATAAATCCTGTTGAAATGGAACCTTGTATACACACACACATATATATTTGGTCATACACACATATACATACATACATACATATATATGGCTAAAATACCTCTTGAAGGGTTCATCTGTTTTCATTTAGATCCTGAAGAGGGAAGGATAAAAATAACATGCAAAGAGAAAACTTCTAGCTTAGCTACTTAACTGTCATCCTCAATCTTACTGCTTCCAATATTTGGAAAGTTGAAAAGGTTAAACACACACATTTAGTTTGATTTCTTCCATTGTGTATATGTTTTAAAATATGTGTTCAGTTATATTTTTCTATTCCACAGAGAAAATTCTTTCTAGCTCAAATTCTATCCACATGTATTTCTCACTGGAGAAAGTGCCCATTCTTCTTTTTTCCCTTTTAGTTAGCCTTTAAATTAGCTTATTAAGTGAACCAGTGATTTTTAAAACCAGAATTTGACAGACTATGAATATAGCATATTAATTGAATCCATATTTCCTTTATAAATGAGTAATACAAATACTAACAGCATTTCTTGTCATGAAAAGAGGAGAAACTGAGATCTACAGATACTCCTGCCTGTGTAAATTTGGGTTGTTTTAATTCTTTCATGCCTCAAAAGTTATAATTTAACTCAAAGTCCCTGATACATTATTAACATTGTCCTTCTCTCATTGGCTCCACCACCCTTTTTTTTCCCTCAAAAAATTGAGATATAAGTTATCTACTTGAAGACTTGTGGTGTTTTGAAACCTTGATTGACTGATAATATGGTTAGAATGCTCTTCCAACACCTATGTAAGAGTCATTGAGTTTTAAGCGAGTTCTTTGCAAGGGTTTTCAACAACATGAGAATAAATCAATGAAAACATTCACCATAGATGAGTCACAAATTAATTTTATGTTATAGGCACTTAAATTTTGTATTTATTATTAGAATTTCCTCACAAGGTAGTTTGCAATAATCCTCTTGTTGCCACAAAAAGCTAAACCAGCCAGTATTTTAATCTAATCCTGTTATCTGCTTTCCTTTTCTTATGCATGTGACAGGAAGTTTATGTTCATGAGTTGTTTCTGCATGATTTCTTATAATAAGTACCCATTCTCCGGATGTTGACCCTCTTGATCTCATCTATATGCCTGTCTATCTGTCTGCCTGTATTTCTGTCTGTCACCTATCAATCACCCCACCTACCCATCCACCCATCCATCCATCCATCCATCCATCCATCCATCCATCCATCCATGTACATACAGGCTATGGATTTTTCTGGGAGTGGGGTTGTATTCTCCCCACCACTCTGTATCTACATGCACCTCTGTGTCTAACTTGAGAAGTCAGGTGACACTGAATCAGTGACTAACAAGAGTCACTAATAGTCACCATTTGAGTTCTCAACAGAATACAGTACAAACTAATCATTGCAATAGTAGTCAGTGTGATCTCAAAATTATCCCTTGAGTGACAGCACTGATTATCTGCTACCAGAGTTGGTCTAGTCTATACAGTGGAGGTTTTGCCTTAGTTGTCAGTTTTGTACTTCAGTTTTACTATCTTGTTTCTTATCCTCTTACTTGGGTTGAGTGATTAGTATAAACATTTCTGTACCTTTGCCCAGTGAGATGGCCAGAAGTGCTTATCTGCCTTCTGATGTTGTGGCTGGAATGAAGACTGTTCATTACAGGGAAGACTAAAGAAATTCTCCAACACCCGAGACATGCCAGGGCTGCATGGCCAAGAGTGCTCTTGGGGTAGGGGCACTGAAAGAGAAAGCTGAAAAATATTTAAAATAAAGTTGAAAAATATGTAAAATAGAGCCAAGGTCTGAGCAGAAGAAAGCATTAACAAAGGGAGTAGATTTAAGATAAAATAAAGGAAAGAGAAATAAAATGGTATAAAGTCAAAAGTTCAGGAATTAAAAAAGAAGAAACCAGAAGGGAAAATGCCTTTTTTAAAAAGAAGTGATCTCATAAGATTGACTCGAATATTATCTTAAAATCTGAAATTCATATGGGGATTAGCTAATTCTGGTTACCTAAATTGGTCAATAGAACAAGTGCAATAGTGACCCCAGGACCTTTGTTTTCCCAACTTCTTCTGTTGCTCTGATCCTGACAGTATCACTCTCTTGAGCAAACAACATGAATGAGCTTCTTTTTGCATTACTTCCCTGGTTTTGCATTGTCTGATTCCACTCACTACTTCAGCTTACCAATTAGATTGATGGCTATAATAAATAAGGTCATTAGCTGATTTGTATGTGTGTGTGTGCAGGTGCCTGTTTCATGCCTACACGTCTGCACTTGCTGAACCACACAGACAAGCCCTAACACTGAATTCATTCAGTTCTTGCCCTCCCTCTTCCGACTCCTTCCTATCTGAATATTAAGTTAAGCTGTCTTCCACGTGTCTATTGTGTCTATTGTGAACCAACATAGACAAAACAAGTTGCACCATCTCTGTTCTACTTTCTATATATAGGCACAGTAACTCTTAAGTGCTATCCATTGCATTCACCTTGTATTCTGTCATTGACATCTATTAACACTTTCCATCCATTCCTACAACTGTAACAAGTTTTTAAATGAATCCTTTGACAGCTGTCTAATTTGTGCAGTAAATACTTGGCACATTCCTACCATGTTTAAGACAAATCCTTGCCTGCACGGGGCAATTAGCTTAACCTAGGGAGTTAAACACAAAATTTTAATGTCAGAATAATGTGTTGTAAAGTCCTAAGCCATTACGCAAATTGGACTGCTTTTTCCTATTTGTGATGGCCAGCACTACCATCAGTCTGAAGGGATCTAGATTCACCTATGAGACGGGTCTCTGGGTATGACTGTGGGGAGATTGTCTTAATTCAGTTAAAGTAGAAAAGCAGCACCAGTTCCTGGCTGGGATTCTGGACTATATAACTACAGCCAGGGAGCTGAACAGCAGCAAGTACATACTGCTCTCTGTTCTTGATTATAGAGATATGATCTGAGCAGCTGCATCACACTATAGCATTCAAGTATGAGTTGAATAAGGTCTTTCTCCCTTAAGTTACTTTTGTCAGGAAATTTTATCAATGGAAAGAGGAAAAGAATTCAAGACACTATCAAAATTCTAATAAGAAAGTAGGATAGTATTCAAATTATTTGATGTCAATCCAGCAGAGAGACAGATCAGCCATGGGTATCTCTGGGCAGATAATGCTAGCAGGCCTCTGATGGGCTAGATAAAAGCTTATTATTCATAAGATTTCATGAAGTCCAGGGAATTCGCGAGAAAACTGAATTTTCATGTCTACAGGGATGGGGTGAGGAGAGGTGAGTTAGCAGTTCATTTGCAGCCCATCATGGAAACGTGTGAAGTACGGTATATATGGTCTAGCTGTACACCTAAGTGCCAGATGCAAGGAGACATCACCCCCAAACAGAAATTCTTCTTGGATTCCTACTTCCTAAGTTAAACCTACTTTTTATTTAAAAATTTGCTAAGACTCAGACTTATATGAATCTTCTTAATAATTTGTATGGCTTTTACACCAAAATTCTACAGTCTTTGTGACAAATTCTGAGTAGAATTTTCAAAGTTATTCTATACCATTTCAGAGTCAATGACATTTTTCTCATCACTTGAGAAAATAATAGACGTGTATCTACTCTGCTAGGCATATTTACTGGGGATATGGCAGTGAGCAACAAGAACAGATTTCTGCCTTCGTGGAACAAATTCTTACGTCTGAAGATTTTAATACAAAAAAATTTAATGCCAGAATTATACTTTGTGGACATTTCATGCATTATTCAGATTTAACTGTATACACCATACAATTTAGTGACAGGACTTTTATATGCCACACTTTGCTATGCTGTGTGCTGCTCATCAGTAAGATTGTCAGTCACAGAGAAAAACTGAAAGAAATACTATGTTTTGTGATGGAAGAAAGAAATAAAAAGGAATCACTCCTTCATGGAAATATTTAGATACTGTTAAAAAAAATAGAATATATGCAAATGCAACTATATATTATGATTGTGATATAAATTCCAAATAAATTCAATAGTATTTTGTAATATACATCAGCAAGTTGAGATTGTTGAAGGCAATGTAGACAAAAGCAGGTTGGAGAATATTTGTGAATTTCTATCTACATTGAGGCTTCCTTTATCCTAAAATTCTGATTTTCCTTTGGAAGAGCATAAAGTTGTTATCCCAAGAAGATAGACTCCAGAATGAAGAGAGTATGCTGGGTTTGCTT
Source organism: Chionomys nivalis (assembly GCF_950005125.1). Taxonomy (NCBI): domain Eukaryota; kingdom Metazoa; phylum Chordata; class Mammalia; order Rodentia; family Cricetidae; genus Chionomys; species Chionomys nivalis. The sequence continues at coordinate 186,195,547 of NC_080086.1, read as the reverse complement.
ATGTATGCGTACGCTCAAACAAATACAGAGAGAAATAGTCTAGAAGGAGTAAAGTTGGCGGCTACATGCTCCAACCTGTGAATTTTGAATTTCATGTACAGTGCTAGCAGATGAGGAGGAATCCACCCAAAACAGCTTTCCTTTGTTAAGACAGTAAGATGTTCTTGTTTTCCAGGGAGCCTGACAGGGTGCCTGACTGTTAAGTGTTAGGAGATTAGGTATCTTCTTCACTAAATTGACTAGCTAGATAAATATAAAGTTCTCAATTTTCAGGGTATGTATATTTAAAGAAATATACATAATGAAAGAAGCCAGCATGAGAGTTGGTATTTCTCCCAAAATATGGAATAGAGTGAAACCACGAGGTCATAAAAATAAAGCCAGCTGCATCATCGCCAGCTTTTCAGAGGTGTGGGGGTTGTCAGAAAAACATCGAGGAACAAAGAATGACTTACAGATGGGACAAACACAACGGATTCTGCAGGCGGTCACGCCATGCACTTTTTATTCTCTGCAGCACCTCATGCCAGTCATGATAGGATGCTTGAGATGCTGCTAGATGGAAGCCAGAATCCTGGGGCTTTTGCTTCTAAGGCAAATGTGAGGGCCTCTCTTGATAAGTGCTTCTGCAAAAAACAACTAACTCTCTTTTCTTGAACAAATGAGCAAATAAATAGCAATAAGCATGCACTTCTAAAAAAAAATATAAAATAAAGCATCACCCACAACTGGCTGTTTCACAGAGAAAGAAAACTTGCATATTCATGTTCAAAACATCACAAATCATGAATTTTATGTTTATATCTGCAGGAAAGTGTATGATAAATACCCTAAAATTGAGGTGGAGGTACACAGAGTTCTATCTATCATCAGCATTAGCAATAAACTTTCTGAATTGTACTTAGAAACTTATAGAACAGTGTGGTTTCAAAAGTCTATTGAGTTCTTTTAAGAGTAAAATAACTTTCATGATGGAAAGTATTTTATCCTCAAACATAAATCTGTTGATTCCATTAAATGAAGCGTTTTTCTCTTTCTTTCTTTCTTTTTTTTCCTTTCTTTCTTTCTTTCTCTTTCTTCCTTCCTTCCTTCTTTCTTTCTTTCTTTTTTCTTTTCTTTCTTTTCTTTTCTCTTTCTTTCTTTTTTCTTTCTTCTTTCTTTTTCTTTCTTCTCTTCCTTCCTTCCTTCCTTCCCTCCTTCCTTCCCTTCCTCCCTCCCTCCTCCCCTTCTTCCTTCCTTCCTTCCTTCCTTCCTTCCTTCCTTCCTTCCTTCCTTCCTTCCTTCCTTCCTTCCTTCCTTTTCCAAAACAGGGTTTCTCTGTGTAGCCCTGGATAACTGGAACATACTTTGTAGACCATGATAACCTCAGATTCACAGAGATCATCCTGTCTCTGTGTCCCAAGTGTTGGCATTAATGTTGTGTGCTAACATCATCCAGTGAAGAATTTTAGCTTGTACCGACTGTGACCATGCCTACTTATAATCTGGATATTTGGGATGTGGAAGCAGGAGGATCAACAGCTTTAGGTCAGTCTCAACTATATTTTAAGACCACCACAAGCGACACAAGACCCTCTCTCAGTAAAAATAAATAAATAAATACAAAAAAAGTCACATTGTTATTGTAAACAGTATTGTAATTCTCTTAAAATTTGAACTTATGTCAAAGCACTACATTATTTCAAGGTGTCTCAGCATCACTATAGATTTTCATATGTCAATAACTAACCAGTCACACAACATTTGAAGCCACTCCCAGTACTGTAGAAGAAGACTCAGAAACTCCAGGCAAAGGCTCAAGTATAATGTACTTTTTCCTGAAAAAGAATCACCTACAATGTTATCTATCATTATGTTCAAAAGTCTTGATATTTAATGCATGAAGATAATTTTATGTAAAGCAAAAACAATGATGTTTTGATTGATTTAATGAATTAGCCTAAATGTTTAATTTTGGGAGGACAAGGCATCAACGTTCTTGCATATCTTCTCAGAACTCTGAATATTGAGAAACTCCCCCATTGCAGTCTGCTATGCCATCCTTTTATTTATGTTTAGGACCACAAACATGAAGGCAAACCAGATGTGAGCAAGCAGCCTAAAACACATACGCCTCAATACAGACAGCAGAAAAAAGTAAATCTGTCATCTAATCAATCAGACTCCTTTTCCTGCTTAGTGTTTTTAGCTATTATCATTTTTTGGTAGATGTTCCCTTATTTCTTTCCAAGGCATATGAAACCTTAGAAGCTATATTTGCCAAGCATTTGTCAGCAATGTGGTCCTAATTATATAGCTATTACTTAAACAAAACTCCAGTTACTGACATTAACAGCATGTCATCTGCCTCCAGCCTGAAAATCCGGGCTTCTCTGGCTTCTTAAAATTTATTTGTATATAATGAGGAATTTTAATAATTTCATAATTTTTGTTACCTTAAATTCTGTACAAAATACATACATCTATAGATGTGATATTATAACATCTTTGTCTCATCAACGTTATAATAGTGAGGGTTCTGTAGCCAACTCAATGGAAAAAGTGTTATTTGATTTAAAACCAAGAGATCTGAAAATTTTAGATGAAAATTTGAGTGGTAAAATTTCATGCCTGCTTCTGCAGTTGACTAAACTTAAATTTGATTACCCTGATTGGTCTTTGGTTCAGCTGTGCTCGGTTATTAGCCAATTTTTATCCTGACTCTCAGGAAAGAACAAAAAACTTAGAGCAAAAAATTTCTCAGTCATGGCATGTATGTAGTTCATTGTAACAGGAGAGAGTGGGCTGCTTGGTCTTCCCACCCACCCAGCTAGCTTAACCCCCAAAATAACGGCACAGAAACTGTACTAATTAAAACACTGCTTAGCCATTAGTTCTAGCCTCCTATTGGCTAACTCTCACATCTTGATTTAACCCATTTCTATTAATCTGTGTTTACCACGAGGTCATAGCTTACCAGGAAAGATTCAGCATGTCGGACTTGGCAGCTCCATGGCGGCTCTCTCTCTGACTCTGCTTTCTTCCTCCCAGAATTCAGTTCTGTTTTCTCTGCCTACCTAAGTTCTGCCCTATCAGGCCAAGTAGTTTCTTTATTGATTAAGCAATGAAAGCAACACATAAACAGAAGGACCTCCCAAATAAGTTCATGTCCCAAACTCATAGTAAAATATACTCAAAAATTATCACATAATCTGAATATAATCAATAGTAACCATTTATAATTATGGCTTAACCAATTTTTAAAAGTTAATTTTGCAAGGCCTTATCTTTTGAAAAGATGCTGTTTAAAGCTGATTTTTGTTTTGTTTTTCTTCTGAAATTGTTTCTTTGTGTCATATTCTCTTATAGCATTAATAAGAGACACAAAGTCCAATTAAATATTCTCTTTTTGACATTGTTGAAATTGATTTCATCATGGCCGATTGGCTATTTTGAAGATAATGTAGACTTCTGTCTGCAACAGACATGGGATATCGCTACTATGCCAAATGTCGTTCTTAGTCTAGGGCCATCTCAAACACAATACCTGGCTATTTATTGAAAATAAGAATCACTGTTGGAAATAATCTCAGTTTTTCTGGGATTAAGTTATATCACTCAAATAGCCCAGTTCAGTTGTTATATTTATACTTGTTAATATGTAGGAAGGTAAACATGTAAATAATTGAATGACCTTTACTATTTTTTCCTTCCAAATACTGAGACAATAAAGTCCTAAATTAAGCATTTTAATATAAAGCCAGTGGACAATCAGGAGGGATATGTGGCACTAAGATATTTTAGCTCTTACATTTTTTATCACATCGAGGCTATTTTTTTCTTTTCCACTTTTATTATTAACCTTTTTATGGAAAATTGGCTTACCAAGAATTTATGAATTAATAAGTCTATTATAATGATGAATGATAATTACCATCTAAATCCCCACTCATTCATCAGCTTTTTCACCGCACGTCAGGTGACACAAGAGCGTATGATTGCTTGTCTGGTGAGTATTTTTCAACTGATTGTTATACTTCCTTGAACTTTAGAGCCTCACACCATATTTTTAAAAGAGTGATAAAATGTAGTTAAGTAGTTTGACGAAGAAATTACAGATCGTGCTATAAATAACAGAAGAACAAGTGACTTCAATATTTTCAGAAGATTGTCCTTAGGTTCAAATGACAAATGCAGGGTACCCAGATGGGTCAAATGAAAAGTTCACAGACAGACAGTTTTGAGGACTGTAGGTGAGGTTATAGTAGCTGAGCTAGTCACCACTCAGTGTCAAAGTGTCGGGAAGTTCATCATTCAATACGCCAGAGACCTTGAGGATGGAATCTGTGGCTTCTATGATGCTCCCACAGAGGGGCGCCTAGTCTTTATTCCAAGTCCACACTACCTGGTAATCTCAACACACAGTGAGATTGGATATGTTTTAGGGAACAGCTGTGGAGCTGGTTGAAGGTCTCATTAAAGGAATCAAAGTAGCAGAATACTTCCTTATCTACACGTTGCTTTGGATTCTCGTCCATGAGAGCACTTTTACCAAGGTGTTTGGAAGATGCAAATATTAAGTTAAAATATTAATTCATGTCCCTGTCACTCACTGATAATGCATGGATTTTCAAAACTTGTGAATATGAGAGCTGCCTGTTTCATTTCAGGTTCAAATTAAGCACTTTTTTCTGTCCCTTGCTTGTCTGTGTTTTGATTCTTTCCCATGAGAGAATATAAACTCTGCATCATTATATTGACTTTGCCCCCCTCTTTAAAGCTTCCCATAACAAAAATGGATGCTTAGTGATATTAACCGTTGAATGCTCACCAAATAAGTACCTGTTAAGTTTGTGTTTTCTGATTTAAAAAGATAACTGTCTTAGAACATATATTTTTACATGTATTTTTATAGGCCAGCAATCATCCTAGACCATGAAAATCTTCTTTCTGATCAGTCTTCATTTAAAATTTCCTCTACATTGGATTATTTTGAATACATTCTATAATATGAAATCTTGATAACCAGAAAAAAGTTGAATGATTGTATTTATGTTATACTGAACAATGACTGGAGCTGTTAATTTTGGGAGACGTGACAGTGGTTCAACAATCATGATCTATTGAAGAATTTCTAAGTTTCAGGGTGAATCATGTGTTGAAGATAACTGGGCCCAATCATCAGTTATCCTAATATGGAAAGTCTGAGAAGGCCATGAGTGATGGTAATTTTTACTTCATCTTGGGAATATTGATTTCTAAACAGTAATATAATAATTATCAAACAGTTCTTTAAAAACCATTAATTTATTTTACTAGTCTTGGATGGGAGACTTCAGATATCTAATAGTGTAAAACATTCAAAAATCTCTGCCAAAAAAAGAGTCAACGAAGTGACTCCCAATGATATTCTGCTACACTCATAGATTGGTGCCTAGTCCAGTTGTCATCAGAGAGGCTTCACCAGCAACTTATGGAAACAGATGCAGAGACCCACAGCCAAACATTAGACAGAACTAGAGAAATCCTACAGAAGATGGGGAAAAAGGATTATAAGACCCAATGGTGTAGTAGGAGCTGTGGGCTGTGTTCCTGCTGCCCCACCTCCTGGTCGCCTGGCTAGCTTATACCCCTAAATAACAACACACAAACTGTATTCTTTTAAACACTGCTTGGCCCATTATATCTAGCCTCTTCTCGGCTAACTCTTGCACCTGGACTAGCCCATTTCTAATAATGTGTGTAGCACCCCAAGGTGCGCTTACCGGGAAGATTCTAGCCTACGTCCATCCTGGGTCGGAGCTTCATCGCATCTGCCCTGGGGAGCAGCTGCATGGCATCTAAGCTCACTTTCTCTTCCTCCCAGCATTCTGTTCTGTTTACTCCACTCACTTATGTTCTAACCTATGAGAGCCAAGCAGTTTCTTTATTATTTAACCAATGACCTTCCTCCATCACAATAGGGTCAGGTGAACCACAAGAAAATTCACAGAACCAACTAACCTCGACTTACAGGGGCTCACTGAGACTGAACTAACAACTAGGGAGCCCGCATGGGATTGACGTAGGTCCTCTGCATAGATGTGACAGATGTGGAGCTTGGTCTTCTAGACTCCTGACAGTGAGAACAGGTACTCTCTCTGTCTCAAAATAATTGCTGAGATTTTGGGATGTTTCAGGAAAGTCCATTTCTTTCCCTTCTATAGGTTTTTGAAGCCATCTGTATTTCTGGGCTTATAGCCTCTCTCTCCACTTTCAAGGCTAGCAGCCTCTGAGTTCCTTGACTCTGTATCTGCTCTTACGTCTTCTCCTTCACTAGAGCTCCAGGGCCTGTCTCTCAGGACCTTGTGTTTACCTTGAGCCTAGTGGATGGTAAAGAAAATGTCACTTCAAGATTTTTCCCTGAATCACAAGATTTTTTTTTTAGGTTATTTGAGATTTTATTTTGATTAAACATACTATAATATAAACTTGCATATTTTGTCATCCATAAATTTTTCTAAGTGCTTAGACAATCTACAATCCTAGTAGCTCATAATATTTTGTTTTTCCTTTTCTTTTTTGATTTTTATTGAGTTCTACATTTTTCTCTGCTCCCTTCCCTGTCTCTCCCCTCCCTCTTTCAACCCTCCCCCAAGGTCCCCATGCTCCAAATTTACTCAGAAGATATTGTCTTTTTCTACTTCCCATGTAGATTAGATCTATGAAGTCTCTCTTGGTATCCTCATTGTTGTCTAAATTTTCTGAGATTGTGGTTTGTAGGCTGGCTTTCTTTTCTTTATGTAAAGTTGTAAACAACTTCCAGAGCATAAATGAATCTAATCCAATGTGTTTGACAGGTAATAGGATTGGGGAAAGCAGAGAAGCAAGGCCGTGGCCATGCTTAAAGACAATAGAGTATATGTTGTTTTTAAATTATGAAAGCCAAACAAAATACAGGTTCAAGTCTGAATCAGACCACCTAGCTTCCAGAAAGCAACTTCTAAATTAAAGTGGGTTTAGTCCTTAAATGTCAGTTTTTCAGCTCTTTAGTCTTCGTTGCCTTATTAAAGTTTTCCACACAGGGTCTTAAACTTTGGGGATATAATTGGCAGTAACTTCCTCAATGAATTGCTCTTCTGCCTTTATTCCCAAATTCACTGAGTTGGAACACAGATGTGCATTGTGTCATTGTTAAGCAATTGTCAAAAGGCCAGCAGCAGCCAATCACAACAATGGCACCAAGAAGTGGACATTTCCAGGATTGAAAGTGCTTTTTAAAACTGGAAGATCACTGAGCATTTTGTTCTTCATGAGGCCTCAAAGTAGGACCAGCTGTAGTGCATTACTTACTTATTTCGGCTGCACATATTTACTGTGTATGACTAGAACTATTCTTCCATATCTATGCAGCAACAGTATAGGCTCTGTAGTAAGGACAAGCTAAATGAATCTTGAAAAACAGTGATAAAAGCCAAGAGTTACAAGGGTACAACCAAAAGTCAGGCTGGACTCTTCGGCGTTATGGTAAAAGCCTAACTCTGTTACTTGTAGCAGCAATGACAGAGCAGGGCAGAATATGGTAGCTGGATTACACAGAGCTGCCTATAGATTCTGTCAGCTTCTCATAGAAAACAAAACTTGGAACACTGTAGCATCATCAATGAAGAAAATTCTCTAATTGTCTGCAGGTCAATTTTAAATTTATTATATTAAAAACTATTCAGTGTTCCTTTAATGTGTCTAGCGATACAATTCCTCATTTCTACTGCCTGTTCAACGTGAGCATAGGATTATCAGAGTGGCAAAACTGTAAAGAACAATTTCAGGTAAAAGCCAGGGAGGAGTTTTAGAAGAACTTTTGCCTATATTAGAGAAATCTTTAACTGCAGTGTGAGAAGATTCACATGTACTCAGTCTACACAGAGGTTAGATGTTTATTGCATCCCAACTGTGAGCAATGAATCAAAACAACTTTTAAAAAGATAAAACTATCTGGGAATGGTAGTACATGCCTTGACAACCAGAATTCTAGAGGCAGAAAGATCTCTAAAAGTTCTAGGTAAACTTCAAACTGAGATATAGAATAAAAACTGAGAATCCATCTTATACCTGTAAGAATGGCCAAGATCAAAAACACTGATGACAACTTATGCTGGAGAGATTGTGGGGTAAAAGGAACACTCCTGCATTGCTGGTGGGAATGCAAGCTGGTACAGCCTTTTTGAATGTCAGTGTGGTGATTTTTTCAGAAAATTAGGAAACAACCTACCTCAATACTCAGTAATACCACTTTTGGTTGTATATCTAAAGGATGCTCAATCATGCCACAAGGACATGTGCTCAACTATGTTCATAGCAGCATTGTTTGTCATGGCCAGAACCTGGAAACAACCTAAATGTCCCTCAACTGAAGAATGGATAAGGAAAATGTAGTACATTTACACAATGGAGTACTACACAGCAGAAAAAAATAATGACAGCTTGAATTTTGCAGGCAAATAGATGGAGCTAGAAAACATCATTTTGAGTGAGGTAACCCAGATACAGAAAGACAATTATTACATGTACTCATTCATAAGTGGTTTTTAAACATAAAGGAAAGAAAACCAGCCTACAAACCACAATGCCAGAGAACCTAGACAACAATGAATACTCTAAGAGAGACATACATGGATCTAATCTACATGGGAAGTAGAAAAAAACAAGATCTTCTGAGTAAATTAGAAGCATAGTGACCATGGGAGGGGTTGAAGGGGAGGGGAGATGCAGGGAGAGAGAAAAATGTAGAGCTCAATAAAAATCAATAAAATAAAGAACTAGGGAAACTTTGTGAGATCCTCTTTCAAGTAGGTAGATAGGTGATAGATAAGTGATGATAGATAGATAGATAGATAGATAGATAGATAGATAGATAGATAGATAGATAGATAGATAGATAGATGATACATAAATAAAATGTAAAATTGTAACTGAGCATAAATATTGACATAGGAAAATTGAAAAGGAAGAATGCATTAGTCTTGTGTTCCTGGGTGATATTAGGATGTATTGGGGTGATTAGGAATTATTTTGGAAGGGCTCACTTAGACTTCTTTGATTTCACCAAGAACATCAAGCCTTTCTTTACCACAGTCTCCATTGTTCCACTACCTAGGACCATGAAGGATGGAGACTGTAGGGCTGCCAGGTCCCCAAATCATCACATAATTTCCCTATCTGAGCATGAAAGATGTCTTTGAACTCTGTGGTCATTATAAGCATGATTTTTTTTTTATTTCTCAACACATTATACTGATGTTATACAGAGAAAGTTACATGCAAGATTTCTATTCAATCAGTGTTAGGCTACATCTTTCCCCTTATTTCCTTCCCATTATTTCCCTGAGCTCCACAGCTATGTCCTCTCTCCTTCCAAAAACAACACACCTGTTTTACAGGCGAACCTCATGAGTACATTAGTCTGACTTCTCTTTGATACTCCACTTCACGGAGTCTTCAATCCATAACAGTGAAAACTATACTCCAGGTTTCTCATTTCCCCAATTCTAAAGATTAATGGCTTTTCTTCTCTTTCTTCACAAATGCCATAAGGTGCATGCTATAGAGTATAATCAGTGCTGTTCATGTATGTTATCGTATAATTCATTAGTGTCTTTACATGTACAGGCTGAGACTTCTCAATTGTGGGCATTGAACTCAGTGTTCTGGATTTACATACCCAACATTTTAAAGACTGTGAACAGTTATCTCTAGAATTCCTTTCTTGTTATATTCGTCACTCTAAATGTCTTCCTGTACCCAGGATATAAGAATAGTTAGTCCCTAACCTTCAGTATTGCTATGTAATCTTCAATTAATGATGTTTTGTCAAGTTTTACTGAATAATGTCATTCCTTTTCATTCAAGTTAAACTTCAATGCCCGAGTAAACTGTGTAGGGGGCTAAGCAAATGCCTTGAAGATGGGGGATGGGGAGTACTTGTTACATTAGGATGAGGACCTTAGTTACAATTTCTGGCACTCATGTAAAAAGCTGGTGTTGGCATGCACTGGCAAACAGAAACAGGCAGCCTAGGATAATTGGTCAGCAGGCTGAGCCAATCATCATGCAGGTTCAGTTAGAGACCCTGTCTCTAAAACAGCATAAAAATCCAAAAAGGAAGGAAGGTGCTTGATGTCAGCCTCTGGCCTCCACACACATAAACAGAGGGGTATACATACAACACACACACACACACACCACACGCACTTGCAGTGGGGGAGAGAGAGATTAATGTTTTAGAATGTGTAGCCAACTGTACCATCTTTCCTATTGTACAACAACACCATTTCAATTCTTCAGTCATATATCTCCAATCAAACTTCTCCCACATGTTTCAGAGGTAGAGAACCTCTTCAGGCTGGGCTGTTTCCTGCCTCCAGGACTTTGTATTTGCTGCATATTTTACTGAAATTCCCTTTGCCCCATGTTTTAGCTATGTCTGGGGCTTCACTCTGACACTCCTAAGCAGAGATAATCTTTTTTCCCCGCAAGGAGTCTGTGTTCCCTAGCATAGTTTACATCTTGCACTTATCAAAACTTCATTGCAATGTGTGGACGTTCCCATTTACTGTGCCATACTGTCAGCGCTCTGAGACAGGGGAGACTTCTTAAACCAAACCAAAAGTCAAGGGAGCAGGACTTTTCGCTACAAATTGAAAACAGAAAGAAGAGTTTAAACCATATTGAGGATGCAGAAAAATCCAATATCCATGAGTATCCTGTAAAAATATTATATTAAAACAGACAGGAAATGGAACTACTTTATTTGGCTGATGTCAGGAATGTGGAAAAAATTGGAAAACAAATGTCAGTTTGAGGATGATGAAGACTAAGGATTTCGCTGCTAAATGAAAACAGGCAGACAGAGCTCTAGGCTCCTCATAACAACCAGCTCTCATTAGAAAATTTTAGAGCCTGCCAATGAGGATTGGATAGTAGTCTACTTCCCTGAAAACTATTTGCTTACTTAGGGGACTTAAGGCCCACTAAGTCCTGACCAAAAATATCAGTTCCAGTGAAATTGATGGCTTATTTCTCAAACCAATTTAAAAGCTTAGGGGTAAGTGAGTAAGCACAGAATGAAACCTGTGGTACTGGGGGACAGGTTGGGACAGGTGTCACCACGAGACACACATAGCTACATAAATACATTGATTTTAATTGAACTGCCTCACATTGAGGAGACTCCCACTATAGAAGAAGCACATGTTGGTAATGTTTTCCCCACTGTGGAAGATTTAAGTTAGAATGACAGCAGAAAAAGTGGAGCAATGTCAGTTGGCCCAAGAAGAAACATTTGATGGGGAGGAGTACTGGATGGTGCAATGTGTAACAGAGGGTTTGTTTTTTTAAATGGTGATCTAAAACCAGGGAGTTAGTTTTCTAAAATATATGAATCTTTAGACATTAACACAACTCATATATTAATGAATACTGTTACACTCTTAAATATTTATCAAGCTCTTCTTAAGCTGGCAGGTCCCAAATCAAATTAATTCTAATTAAAAATAGAGGTCTTACAAAGTCACATGTGAACCATGTGCACAAGAATCAGTATGGCTTAGCTATGTGACATATTTATATTTGATAAACACATGACAATGTTATCCATCAATGGGTCCTCTTTTACCATTGCTTGCTCTGTTTAAGGATAGAAATATAATAAAAAAAGTTGTGATGTTTTTGCTTAGCATTCATTTGTATTTGTAATTGACACAGAAACAATACGCTAGCCCAAAAAACAGTTCCCTAAGAAAATAAAATGGTGTGTTTAATGTCTGCCAAGAGCTAGACACTGGCAGACCACATAACCAGACAATAAATTAAAAACTCTGGATATATTTGTTCATTTGTTCATAAATTTTCCACTTATTGCAGCAGTTTTTTGAGTCTAATAAGTTATTCAATATCTAAAGGGATTGGGTCTAAACTAGCTGAGATGTGAAAATCAGGTCCAAAACTATTGTTTGCTGATGTTGATGACTTCTACTTTCCCTAGTTGCTAAATATACAGACTGTTAATTTCCAGACACCTCCCATCCACAAACATTAACCGGGCCTGGGACATATACTTCCAGTCATGTACACATATACGTGAAGACCTTAATGAAAACAAACAACTAAGAAATGCCCTCTTTTTATCTCATTGCATTTGTTTCTCTATGCAGAATTTATAACCATAACTTACGGCATTTTACCTTGCTTATGACTGTATGGAAAGGGAAAATTGAGCATATGTAGTAGTCTAATAAGGTAGGAAATGTTGATGTTCGATGGAGAAGCAGCCTTTTATGACCTGGGTGAGCTCAGGCTCCATTTAATATAATACCTGAGATCTTGCAGATGAAAGTGTAGGAAGGAATATGGATTTTCAGATATGAAAACAGTCAGAGTATCGGATGTCTGCAAATGGGTGTTCCTACTGATAACATTTATGGTTTTGCCATATCAGATCTACCATCGGTTTAACAGCTCATAAACCGAAACCAACTTTCTGAATGATCATTTCATTCCTGAAAAGTAACCATAAACTAAGGGGGGGATACTGAGACATTAATCCTCGCAGCAGGCAGCAATCCCAGGCCCAAAAACTTAATGGGGCTGAGCTGAATGGGACGTAACAAGATGACTATCCTAACAAAATACAGTCTATGTCTTCCGACGGATGAGGAATGTTCTCTTGCCATTTGCATTTGAACGTGAGAGAACATAAAGTGCCAGTTAAACTGAGTAATGTTGCATAACTAAATCACGGGGGTTTTCGTTCAGTTCTCCGGTAGAGTATAAAACTCCAACTGGAAGCATTGTTTTAATCACTGGTCTGAATAGGCAGTGCCTCATAGTTCTGCTGTGTCTGAATAGACTCCTCACGCCATAAAGCTATGTTAAAAAAAGCTATATACATGTACAAATGTGCACGTATGTAGAACATAAGTGAGCATGAGTGTTTACATACAAGTGAACATAAAGGTTATTTGGGGGTGGTCAACTTTTATTGAATAACCGTGGAAACAGTATGGAAAGAATTAATTTGCAACTTGGTGTTAGGGGATTACATGTAATTTGTAGGTATGTAGATGATTAGTTTTGCTCTTGGGTTGCCATTATTCTTGTGGTTTTCTTCAGTGGGCTAAACAATGTATCTGATATATGATGACACTTTAGAGAGCTTCAATCTATTGGGTAACTTATAGTCAATTTCTATCCATTGGGTAACTTATATTCAATTGGGGAGGCAATTTCAGATTTGCATTTAGTGGTTGTAGGGTAGGCCTTAGTGCTTGGAAAAATTTGCTCTAAGTTTTACAGGGCTGAATCTCCCATGACCGGGAAGACTTTCCTATAGACAGGAGGGCCCTCAGTGTACTTTTAGTTTTTACACTATATTGAGGCTTGTACACTGCTTTAGACACAGGTCTTTGTCATTAACAAGAATTGCACAGGTTGATCCCTGAGTGACGTTTTGGAGAAGGGAGAGGCACAGTTTTAACAAGCAAAGCCTTTCAGCTATAGCATGAAAAGGAAATCTGGGTTAAGAAAGTATGGGAACAAAAGACAGGTAATTTGCACTGCTGAAGAAATAAATATTCCACATTGTGCAGTACATGGAGGACAGGTAATAGGAGTGTTAAGTTTAGGAAATTGCAGTTTATTTTTTTCTTGAGGACAACATGAAATAGTTCAGGACTAATTTTTCAAACTTGAAAGATTTCCCTGTTAAATACTGTTCATACTTGAGAAGAAAATGTCAATGTTTTCTTTTGTTCACATTTTCTACCAGTTTTAAGGTTTCTCTGCTAGTGTGCTGACCAGGTCTCTTGAAGTCTCATTTTCTCTACCATGATTTTCCTGCAGATAGGTGAGAACATGGGTTGGGGTGATATAGGGGTGGGACTGAGAAGCCAAGCAGAGACGTTCCCCTTAATTCATATGTCAACTTGCTTTAAATCATGCAAGTGGTCTAAACTTTCAGACACGTAAGTCTTGAGATTCTGAGGCTTCTCAGTGGCTCTTAGTTACCAAGGGACATAGTTGAGACTAAAAGCTCTGGCGTTTTCAGTCTCCCTGCACGCTCCATTAGCTACATGGCCAGACTCTCGCTTTCCACACAACTTTCCCCAGGAAAGAGATTATGTGGTGATACTTAGTATGAAATATAACTTAGTTATAAATAAAAAGTCTACGTCTACATTAGAAAGTGTACAAAAAGACTAGAGTAGATTAAAGATAAGAATCTGCCATGTCGGTTTTCATGTACTGATGCATTAAAAAAGATGTATGTCTGGCTAGGCGAACTCCACAACTAATAAATAAAAACAAAACAAAGTGGAAAAACTTCCTCTTTCGTGTCAATGCCCTCTGCCATTGTGATTTTGTTCTTGCCTTTTCACTAAGTGAGAAAATGCAGATTCCAGGCTGTAGAATGGAAGGCACCCAAATCCTCGCTTTAGCTGACTGCCCCTCTGAATCTGTTAAATGAGTAACGTCCATTTCTCCCTAGGCAGGTTTTCTGGGGTGCTTTATAGGCCTATGCATCTCTCTCCTGTACCTATTCCTCTTTCCTCTCTCTAGAAATTTAGGCTGCTTGTTGGGTATCCAACCACTATCAAACTGGAGTTTTCCTAGGAAGAAGTGGGCTACCAGTCTACTTCTTCCTCCACTGGAATGAGACACAACTCAACATTTCCTGCTGGTACTGCAGAAGCTGATGTTTGCAGCTGGAACTAGAAGTATGCATTTCAGCTCTACTTCATTTGAAGTCACCCCAGATCACTGCATAGTGACCTAGAAGCCTTTGGCAGTTCCTTCTGAACTCAGATGCATTTAACAATGTTCTCTCAAATCATTCTCTCAACTTCTTTAAGTTTTAAATTTCCGGGTGGATAAGAGATTCAGAAATCATGGAACCAGATCCTGGCATTTGCTGTTTCAAATCCTGCACAATGATCTGGCTTATGTCTTGCTGGCATTCATTATTTTAAAGCATTGGCACACACTCTGCTTTTAATATCTTGTTACCAATATAACGCTCCCTGTTTATGAGAGCATGGAGTACTGTGCATCTCAAAAGTCACTGACATGAACTGAAGTTAGTGAAATCCTATGGAAAACATTTGACAATACATATCATGAATTTTCAAATAGCTTTATTCTTTGATTTTATCACATAATTTCTGACAATCTACTCTAGCTATATAATTCCAAATACAAAAATATAGACATAAAATCTATTTTTGAAACATATCAGAAATAATATGTAAATGGAAATAATCTATAGGTTATTAAATATAATAATGGGTAAACAAATGGAATATCAAGCAGACAGTAGTATATTTAAGAAGTTTAGATAATGACTTGGGAAAATAATCAATGGCAATTGATTAAATGGAAAATATAAAATGTGTAGTATAATAACAGTGCCAAAAGTGTTTAAGTGAATTCTTCAAATGTCTATGCAAATATGTTTTTATATTTCAGTAATGTACCAAAGCCTTAACAGTGACTATCTATAATATTTGAACATTAGGAAGGATTTCTATTCTTCTATTGCAATGTGTTTTTAATTCCATATGCTTGGTAGGTTCCCTTTAAGACATCAAAGGGTAGTAGACAGAAAGTATGCAAATATTAAAAACTTGAAAGTAGTACAATGAAGCATTTTGGTTTTGGAATATATAATCTAAAGTGTTTACTCTTTTATCTTTTCACATATCAGATATTACAATAAGTCTTGCATTCGGAACATACTTTTAACCCTCTTTTCTTACTGACCCTCCTTCATATTGAGCTAGGTCCTATCTTTTCAGTAGTGCTATTCAACCATCAGTTCAGACTCATCACTGCCCACATTCTAGATCTTCTTTGATTGTAGTTAAAATTCTTTCTATCTAAACAATTTTTTGAAAGATGACTTTGATGTTATTCATATGAACATTTGCCCGTATGCAGTTTTATAAAAATCAAAGAAGAAAATAAAAACTAGTCTATTGGGAGAAAAGTTGGGAAGAAGAGTGAAATTGAGTAGGAAAATGGAAATTGTGATGCTGGTCAGGCATGCAGGATAATTTAAAATAGATCACTAAGTATCAGAAGGAATCAATCAGGAAAGTTGGACTAAATTCTGTAAGTCATTAAGGCTATTACAAAATATTATGAAATACTGATAGATTAATTAAGCTATGAGTTCAAATGGATATCAGATAAAATATGACCTATCAGGAGGAAGGAACAGGACTGGAAGGACAGAGGCTGAAGGGCAAGGTGGTGCTCTGAGAGTAAGTCAGCAACAGAGCTCCCATGGAGCAAAAGCCTCAAGTCCAAGAGATGACATGTCTTGGAGGTAACTAAAGATGGAATGTGATTAAATAAAGTGAGATGGGAATTTGAAACATTTGGAGGATCTAAGACTGTTTTCTGCGAAGTGTTTCTTCAAAAGAAAATGCCAAAGTAGACAGAGAAAAGCCCATGAGGCCTCAACCCTTCATAAAGAACTATAGGCAACTAAGGAACGCTAGGAGTAGCAGATGTGGCCATGCCAGCGAAGAGTACTCCCATTGACCAGTATTCAACACCCAGACTTGAAAACATACAAACAGTTAGCATTATATAGACTTAGCAGGTTATATTTAGGAGCACGCACATGCACATGTGTATACACACATAGACACACAAATGCACACACACATACAAACATGCATGCAATAGCAATTTGTGAAAGAGACTTTGAAAAAGAGTGGAGAGGGGTGTATGATAGGGTATATGGTGGAAGGAAAAGGAAGAGAGAAATTATTTGTTTTAAATTTGTGATACAGTCATATTAAAAGTATAGAAAATGATGACATGAAAATGGTAACAATAAGATTTTCCATTTGTTTAAGGCCTTTTGTCCATACCGTATAAGTGCTGCCATTTTATGCACTCATTAGAAAAATGTAGAAGTATATTGTTCAGAAGGTTTAAGATAATACTCAATGATGGCAGACAATCTGTATAAAAATTATAGGGTTGCAAGGATGGTTCAGGAATCACGGACACCTGCTGCTCTTGCAGAAGACCAGGGTTTGGTTCTTGACACCTATATAGGAAGATATTTAATGGTCCTTAGTACCTATAACTCTACTTATAGTACTCAGGACTCTGATAATGAATGTTCAATGTATTTTCAAATTGAATGATAAAGTCTGAAAATTATGCCATCTATATATACATACTTAATAAAAAAAACCCTTTTTAAAATCTCATTTTATTTGCAAGTAGATATTAATTGGAGATGGCTATTAATTGGAGTGGTTATTAATTAAGGATGGAGGCATGTGTTCTCTTCTCCTTTCAGTTTTAGGACCCCATCTGCATAGACCCATGTACATGCTGCCTCAGTCCCTTTGAGTTCCCAAGTGCATAGGTCCTGTTGTGTTTAGAATGGCTTGTTTCCTCAGTATCCTCCATCCCTTCTGGCTGTTACACTCTTTCTGCCTCCTCTTCCACAGAGTTCTCTGACATCTGAGGGGAGGGATTTGATGGAGCCACCCTGTGTATATCTGAACATTCCAAAGTCTCTGAATCTGTATAATGTCTGACATTAGGTCTCTTCCCATCTGCTCCAGGAGATAGTTTCTTTGATGAAGATTGAAGAAGGCACTGATATATAAATATAGAAGAATGTCATTAAAAGTCATACTATTGCTAAATTCCTTTAGTGGAGCATTAGTATTTAGTTTTCCCCTTGGTCCCTTGGCTATCTAGTCTTTGAATCTTGGTCACCCAAGCAGTATTGGGGATGGGTTACATTCCACTTCTCATGACGTGGACCTTAAATACAATCATCCATTTAACTGGGGTGACTTGCTTACAGTTTCAGAGGTTCAGTCCATTATTATCATGATCTGGAGCATGGCAGCTTATAGGCAGACATGATGCTAGAGCTGCTAAGAGTCCTGTATCTTGACTCAGATGCAACAGGAAGTCAACTGCCTGTCACACTGAGGGTAACTTGAAAAAAAATGACCTCAAAGTCTGTCCCACAGTGACACACTTCCTCCAAAAAGGCCACACCTCTTAATAGTGCCACATCCTTTGGAGGCCATTTTCAAAAAAAAAAAAAAAACACCACAATTGCATAGCTTAGTCCTGCTCACATTTTATTATCACCTTAACCTATCTGGGAAGTATTCTCCAATGCCCTATTCATAGCTAAGAGAGATATGCTCACAGTTTACTCTATATCTGAATATACTTTAAAAATTGCTCTTCCTTGTGGATTATGCCTTTTATTTTGTAAACAGCTTTGTAGATGCACAAATGTAAGAGTTGCTAGCATTGACTCATTGATTATATGTATATTCTCACAAAACCGTCACTGCAGTGAAAGTAGTGAGCTTATCATAATCTCCAAAAGACTCCTCTTGTTCTTATGTTCTCACCATGTGTGATACATGTGTCTTATCACAGATGTATTGCAAGTATATATGTCCAAATGCTTCAGAGTAAAACTCAAGGTATATTGGATGACTTAATGGAAATACATTTAACAAACAAAGTAGGAAGTAATTGTGTTTACAAAAGCATTAACTCTAAAAGGAAGCATCAAAAATAATGTGTCCTTGTGGTAGAAAATTTTGTAAAACTAAACGAAGTCAACAGGACTGCAGATAATACTTTGTGATAATGACTAATTATATTTCAGCAGAAAAGCAAGAATTAAAGAAATCTATACAATTTCTGAACATATGTTTATATACATTCATTCTATGTGCAACCAGAAAGGATAGTATACATTGTCATAAAAGCTGAAAGTAAAAAAAAATTACAGGTGATTTTAGTTTTTCTTCTTTGTGCTTCTCTAAATTTTGTGAAGTACTTGTGTCACAATATGAGCTTTTTTGTATTTTTCACTATGAGCTAAACTACACAGCAGACAAGACATAGTAAATATTACCACATTGTAACCATAACAGCCAAAAAGCTGTCAAACATCCCTGCTTTCAATTTACTAAATCTTAGTCATACTGACCTTGCTGCTGTCAGCCCCATCCACAAAGTCCAAAGTCATAATTTCAACGGAGAAGGAACTTGGAAGAATATGAGTCCTTCTAAAGCATTTTCTACCTTATCTCATCAATAGGGAAAGTGTATGGGTGGAATTTTTTAAGTGATTGCTAATATTCCAAATGAAATAGTCTTGAAAGTTTAAGATGAGGGATTTGACAGATGGTTTAGTGGGTTAAGTGCCTGCCAGATAAGCATCAGGACCTCGGAGGCCAGTAACCCATGCACAGTAGCAGAGCTGAAATTCCAGAGAGGGAAAGACCTGTGGTTCCATGGGATTTGTTGAACAGCCAGCCTACATGAATTATTGAGTGCCAAGTTCTGTAAGAGTCTTAGTATCACCAAAATAAGATGAGAAACAGAAGAGAAATACATCCAATGTCTGTCTCTAACTTCCACACACGTAGACATACGCACATAGCTACATGAACATGTATACATGCACAGATCTCTAGCAAACACAGAGAGAGAGAGGAGAGAGAGAGAGAGAGAGAGAGAGAGAGAGAGAGAGAGAGAGAGAGAGAGAGAGAGAGAGAGAGAGAGAGAGAGAGAGAGAGAGAGAGAGAAAGAGAAAGAGAGAGAGAAGAGAGAGAGAGAGAGAGAGAGAGAGAGAGAGAGAGAGAGAGAGAAGAGTAATGGTCACCACATCCTAATTAAGTAGAGCACAGAAAAGACATATTTCCCATGTAATCAGTGAATATCACAAAATGTCATGAGTTTAAGTAATTGTAATGTATCCCTGAATAATGGGGCTCCCAGCCATGAAGACAGGTCAAAAATAGTAAAGCAATATGAGAAAAGTGGGTGTGGAAAGAAGATGGTATGTTACCTAGGTAATTATGTAGTATGACAATTCACTAGGAACAACAAACATCTCTTTTTCAATGTTTTATTGAAAACCAGCTTTTGAGTTCATTATTTTACTAGAAGACTAAAGGTCAAATAGAAATAAAACCAACACTAACCAAGTCAATTTTTTTTTTTTATTGATGTTACAGATTAAATCCAGGGTCTTGGGCATAGTAGCCAAGTTCTCAACCACAAAGCTACAGCCACAGCCCAAACAATGCTACATTATTCTGCACATACTAGTTGGCATAGAAAACATTAAGATATTGATTTGGCATGGGTAGGAAAAGATAGAGAACACAGTGAGTGAGATGATAAGTAATATCTCCCTTACTCATAGTCCTTCCTCATTGTCTGTCTAGAAAGTCTCACTGTAGTCTTAAAACCAGGAGTGGGCAATTTTGTATTGCCCACATTTTATTTATAATAATAATATTTTTTATTCTAAACCTATTTAGAGACCACATTGGACTGTTTGTACAGTGCCAAGCATTATTTGCTCATTGTTCAAGGTGTGCACCATGTGTGCCAATGTAGTGTTTACTAGCCTGCACAAAAAGACCTATTGGAGACCATTAAATCCATTTCTTGTTTGCATTGCTCCTGAATATAGTCCATTTGGCTAACCACTCACTCTGGCATTAAATCTGTATTCTATTTTAATAAAAGAAAGAAATGTGAAAAATCCCCAGAAACATCACTATAAAGCTCTTTCTCGGTGATAATGTTATAAGATTATAACAAATTTCAAAGTGGCATATCACTATAGTAATACCATTACATGTTCCTATCTTACACAAATCTAGGCTCCTAATTCTTTAAATGAGCTTCATGCTAATATTTCATAAGCTATCACAGTGGAAGCATCTCTAACTTGTCTTTTTCCTCCAAGATTGAACAGTGACTGACACTTAAGAAGGCATGCAGAGCATTCAATTCCTTTTGGAAAAATTTACACCAAATTCACTTTTATATTTAGAAGTTGCAAGTTACAGAGAGCCACATCTGGCATGTATTCATGCTAACACATTTTCAGAGACTTATTCCCAAGGGAATGTATCAATATATGGTTTATTCTCCATACTCTCCCAATAAAATCAATTTATAACTACATTAAAATTTAGAAGTCTCAAATAGCCCTTTTAATTACTAGTAACTTCTGTTTCTGTCTCCACTGGCCTTATCAGTGATGGTTATCTGTAAAATTTTCAATTTTCAAATGATCCTTCAGTTTGTATGCCTGTATTGCTTATTTATTGAACCTGTCCATCGTGATGCCGAATCAGAAACCCTGACCTAGAGTTCTGCCTTTTTTATACATTTCACCTCGTAGGATTTATCAACTGACTAAAAGCCTAGTTATGGACTTGGGTCATATATTGTTCTCCTTACAGAGTCTTTTCCTCCATACCTAATCTAAGGTAAGCATTGGTTACAATCATATTTCCCTAAATTATTGGTTACAACTCTATTGGTACAGCAATTACTTCCATCATTCCATTGCACAGTTAGATTCAAAATGTCTGACCCCATGGAGAGGCAGATTCCGTTTCAACCTTATTTATCATTTCTCAAATCAGGATGCTTCTAACACAGAAAAGGATTCTACAACTATGTTAACTTCATATATGGGCAAAAGAGAGGACACAAATATGAAATTACTTAGGTTTCCTCTCTGCATAGCATTGTCAACCCCTTTAAGCCCTGCTTTTCATTCATATGTTACCTCGAGACATCTTTTTGGTGAAAACATGCTTATGGGGATGTATGATGACTACACCAGCCACAAGGGACCAAAGGGTGTATTAAGGTGTTTGAGAGAGAAGCTGTTCTATGATTCTTCAATCCTCATATTGAACAATGTATAAGGTTGTTTCTTCAAGCAAGATGTGGCAAGATATGCAGTCTTAGTAAAGATTTCGCTTGTTATTAAATACAGCAAAATAGATACTCTGAAATTTAATTAAAATTCCGAAGCAATCTTTGTTATCTAGTTTTTACTAATGAACAATCTGCCTGTCTTTACTGAGTATATTGTTTACTAATAGGATTTGCTAAAAGCATAAAACAGACAGATAATAAATGGGTAGATGGATAGATAGATGACACACAGACAAACAGACAGACAGACATATACAGACAGACATGTACAGGTAAATGATAAGATGAGTAGATAGTAAGACAGTAGAGTGTATAAGTAAAGATATGGGTATGCATTGATTTATTTATTTTTCTTCCAGAGTTTAAAGACTTGTACTTAACTTGCTTAAATAGAAGCCTGACCTACAGAGGGAGTATCGATTTCTAATCTTGAAGATATCACTGAAACTTAGAAAGATAATGCTTACAAAAAATAATGGGAATCTATGCTCCCTTTTTTAATCCCTAGAATTGCTCTGACTGACAGAGGGGTCATGGATATGAGATTCTTGTAAGCATTTATTTGGTAATGTTGTGAAAGTGTCTATGTGATCAAAGGGCACAGGCAACACCAGATCAATGGGTTAGGATGACTATGAAAGGTCAGGGAGCTTCTCAACACTTGTAATGACTGCATAAGCTTCTAAGAAGACATATGAGCTGCAGAGTGTAATAATCCCCAAAGTGTGGTTGTATTAAGAAGATAAAACTTATAGACAAAATATATTTGATTTCTATGATAAAAATGGGTGATGACTACAAGTATTTTCGGTATAAGTTTTCTAGTAAGTTCAGTGAAAAGTAAAAACATTTTCAGGAAGTGGTTGCATATGCCCATGCACTGAAGAATACTTTCCACTTTCTCTTCTATCAGGTTCAGTGTGGTCAGATTTATATTAAGTTCTTTAATCCATTTGGACTTGAGTTTTGTGCACAGGGATAGATATGGATATATTTTCATTCTTCTACATGTTGACATCCAGTTATGCCAACATCATTTGTTGAAGATGCTTTCTCTTTTCCACTGTAAAATCTTAGTGTGTAGATTAATATCTAGGTCTTCAATTTGATTTTATTGGTCAACCTCTCTGTTTTTATGCCAATACCAAGCTGTTTTCATTACTATATCTCTGTAATAGAGCTTGATGTCAGAGATGGTGACGCCTCTGGAAGTTCCTTTATTGTACAGGATTGTTTTGGTTATTCTGGTTCTTTTTTTTTTTTTGGTTTGTTTTTCCATATGAAGTTGATTATTGATCTTTCAGGGTCTTTGAAGAATTGTGTTGGGATTTTGATGGAGATTGCATTGAATCTATAGATTGCTTTTGGTAGGATTGCCATTTTTTACTATGTTTATTCTACCTATCGTAGAGCATGGGAGATCTTTTCATTTTCTGATATCTTATTCAGTTTCTTTATTCAAAAACTTAAAGTTCTTGTCAAATAGGTATTTCACTTCTTTGGTTAGTGTTACCCCAAAATATTTTATGTTATTTGTGGCTATTGTGAAAGGTGATGTTTCTCTGATTTCTTTCTCAGCTTCTTTATCATTTGTATATACGAGGGCAACTGATTCTTTTGAGTTGATATTATCCTGACACATCACTGAAGGTATTTATCAGCTGTGGGAGTTCTCTGGTAGAGGTTTTGAGGTTGTTTATATATACTATCATATCATATGCAGATAATGAAAAGTTAACTTCTTTCTTTCCAATTTAAAGACTCTTAATCTCCTTTTGTTGTCTTATTGTTATAGGCAGAACTTTAAGAACCATGTTGAAGAGATATAGAGAGAGTGGACATCCTTGTCTTGTTTCTGATTTTAGTGGAATTGTTTTGAGTTTCTCTCCATTTAATTAGATGTTGGCTTGTTGTATATTGCTTTTATTATATTTAGATATGTTCCTTGTGTCCCTGATCTCTACAAGACCTTTATCATGATGGGGTGTTGGATTTTGTTGAATGCTTTTTCAGCACCTAATGAAATAATCCAAAATATATAAAGAACTCAAAAAATTAGACATAAAAATTTTAAATAACCCAGTTTTAAAAAAATGGGTACAGAACTAAACAGAGAATTCTCAGCAGAAGATGCTCAAATGATCAAAATATACTGAAGGAAATGTTCAACATCCTTAGCCATCAGGGAAATGCAAATCAAAACAATTCTGAGATACCATGTTACACCTGTCAGAATGCCTAAGATCAAAAACACCAATGAAAACTTATTCTGCCACGATTCCCAGGAGCTCCACCTCTGAAATTGCCACCTCGCATATTGAGAATCGTGGCGGATATAATAGGAGAGGCAATATGCCACAGAGAGGTGGTGGTGGTGGAAGTGGTGGAATTGGCTATCCATACCCCCGTGGCCCTGTTTTTCCTGGCCGAGGTGGTTACTCAAACAGAGGGAATTACAACAGAGGTGGAATGCCCAACAGAGGGAACTATAACCAGAACTTCAGAGGACGAGGAAACAATCGTGGCTACAAAAACCAATCTCAGGGCTATAACCAGTGGCAGCAGGGTCAATTCTGGGGTCAGAAGCCATGGAGTCAGCATTATCACCAAGGATATTATTGAATACCCAAATAAAACGAACTGATACATATTTCTCCAAAACCTTCACAAGAAGTCGACTGTTTTCTTTAGTAGGCTAACTTTTTAAACATTCCACAAGAGGAAGTGCCTGCGGGTTCCTTTTTTAGAAGCTTTGTGGGTTGATTTTTTTTCTTTTCTTTTTTGTACATTTTTAATTGCAGTTTTAAAGTGATTCGTAAGAGAACCTCAGCATTGTGCACGATAAGAGAATGTGTCAGTATTTCAGGGTTCTACATTTTATCTGTAAAATGTGACTTTTTTTTTATCACAACAAAAGTAAAATGTTGCTTTGTAAAAAAAAGAAAAGAAAAAAAAGAAAACTTATTCTGGAGAGGATGTGGAGTAAAGGGAACACTCATCCATTGCTGGTGGAAATGAAAACTTGTATAACCAATTTGTAAATCAGTATGGGAGTTTCTCAGAAAATTTGGAATCAACCTATCTCAGGATTCAGCAATACCACTCTTGGGCATATACCCAAAGATGCTCAACCATACTACAAAGGAATTTGTTCAACTATGTTCATAGCAACATTATTTGTAATAGCCAGAATCTGGAAACAACCTAAATGCCCTTCAACCAAAGAATGGATAAAGAAAATGTGGCACATTTGTACATCAGTAAAAAAACAATGATGTCTTGAATTTTCCATGCCAATAGATGGAATTAGAAAACACTATCCTGTGTGAGGTGACCCAGACCCAAGAAGATGAAGATGGTATGTTCTCACTCATAGTGGATACTTGCTATAAACAAGGAATATTGATCTTATAGTTTATAATCCCAGAGAATCTAAGTAATTAGGTGAACCCTATGAAAAACATAATAAACCTGTCATATCAACCTCACTTCTATGGTCACATTTAGTTTTGTGCTTCAAACTGTATTTGCTGTGAACTAGTGTCCCCACACATTTCAGGGTGGAGATTCAAGTATTTCATCTGCAATGGTTTGTTAGCATTTCCCATACTGAAGGACAGAAGAGGAAGAGAAAATGCTTAGTAAAGAAATATTATTTGCATGCTCTCTCACTTTTTGTGTGGCAGATTTCTCCTGCCTGCTTTCTGAATGGTGTCTTCATAGTCCCGAGTTGTGAACTCAATATCTCATCATTTTTTCACTCTCGTCACAAAAATCCTTTGAGAAAAGAAATAGATGATGATGGACATAATCATAGCTAAGAATAGTGATGCACACACATATGCACACATGTATGCACACACGTGCACACACACACTTGTAAGTAGCTTTCCTCTCTTTCATGTCATTGGATGTTAGTGACATGATACCACATCTTACACAATATCTAGATTATCATGTCAAATAAGAAGCAAAATTAATAAAAAGGAAAACCAAAACAAACTAACAACAGTCATGTGACATATCTGTTTCAATCATGTTGTTCCTGGATTTATTTTTAAGAAAATGTTTATGTTTAGAGAGCCTAGTGAGATCATTTCCATTCTTAGTGTCTAAATATGTATATAAACATGATTTTAAACACTGAGCTTATTGTCATATATTACAACAAGCTGACACACATAAGTGAAAGTATATGATCACTGTGGATAAATAAAAAGAAACCTTTACCACCAGGATGTTAAATACATGACAAAAATCTATTCCATGTCATGCCAAAGTTGTCCTTTGAATCCTAAAACCAGCCTATATATCTGGGTCTTGTGTTTCTCTTCAGTGAAGGTAGAGCTAACTTGCCTGTAGTCAAACAATGAAAAGAAGTGGTAGGATATATAGTTCATATTCTGATTCCAGAGCTTCTGATCTTAACTCCTAAAATTTATAATTTATTATGAAGCATATATGTATTATAAGATTCTCTTCTTATCAGGAAAGTAGAGAAAAGGAGTGGTTAAAGCAAAAATATTTAGCTTCTTTTGTCTTCCACAGACTCACCTTCAAAATTTTCAATTTACATCATTTTGAAAGGTCTCATAACCTTTTAGATTTAAAAAATACTGTTAGATGCCTGGAACATAAAGAAAGAATTAATGCCTAGCAGCAACTCAGAAAGAAAATAATTTTTGCATATTTTTACATGTTATTAAGAATCAGTCTTATTTCCCTCTTATGAGTAGTATCCCCAAGACCCACAGTGTCTACTGTGTTAAGTGTGGGTTCAAGAGATTGCGGGCACTGATGGGCCTCTGGCTCGGTTCCTTCTTTCCCCTCGCAACCTCATATCGCTATACGTCTGTTTTGTTGATTCATAAGAGCACTTGAGAAGCTTTACAGTTGATTTTGACAAGTGCTACAATTTGATAAGGGAAGATAATTCTTGCTGAGATGATTTTCAGAGTACAGAAATTATACTTTTGAGTAGATATTACCTTTCTTTATGATCAGAATTTTCATTTAATATACAGCACACTTAAGCTTGGTAATCACATCATTTTTCTGAAAAAAAAAAGTGATGGGTGTCTTTGATCTCATATATTAAGTCATTAGCCACAAAATCTTATTCCAGATTCTGATTGTTTTTTTTGTTGCAGATAAAATATGTCTGCCAAGTTTAAAATATCAGATTTTGAAAATGCTATATGGATGTGAAGTGGGATGTTTAATTAACTGAGAGGCTTCTGATCATGTGACTGGCTGATTGATGCGTTACTGGGATGTACATTTCTGCATGCCTCTAAACCCACTAAGCTGAGAATTAATCAGTCGTTCTTTAAAGGCTACAGACTTGTTATTGGTAGAATAATCACTTTTATCAGTTGAAGCATAGGAGCATGATTTTGGTCCGAATTAAAATATTCTTTTACAAGTAGACTTTCTAATTTTTAGTTATAAAATAATGTTTTCACATTTGAGATAATTTTGATGAATTACCATTGGTTAGCTTTGGTCAACTGATACTGTGCAAAGGTTGAGAAAATATAGATATCATGGCTATGTGAGATGTAGTTATGGCCAACTCATGATTTTGCCTGGCTGTAAAGCAAACTAGATGAATCAGGGCTTTGGGATGTCAGTCATGTCTGTGTGTTTGTTTCAGGGGAATATCTTCTGTGACTAAATCCTTGGTATTAGTATGATAGAGACCAGAAATGGAACCATGCCTTCAAACACAGAGTTAGTGGGGATTAAATTTTAGTCTATAATCCCATGCTGAAAACATTCGTGTCATTAGTCCAGTGTAGACAAACAGCTTCTCAGTATTTTCATCTACAACTTAGGTCAAATGATGTCAAAATGGTTTCTCTGGGTTTCACTACATAATACAATTGGAATTTTGTCAGTGTGTGTCTTCAGGCACACCACACACACGCATGTATTCGTTGCATAAAATAGATTCCATTATGATATTTTCAATTATCTTTAAAAGGTACCTTGATTGTGTATCATCACTCACACTTTTCCTTGCCACATCTTGTCAGTGACAGTCTCCGTCTTCCAAAAGAGTATCTTTTCTACTTCCATATTTTAAAAATCCAAATATAAATTCTACATAGGTTAAATTATTCTAATTTTTGTTATATGGATAGGAAGATTGAATGTATTCATTAACTCCTGTATTTACATCCAAATATGTGTCAAGGAAATTCTTCACCTGTCTAAGCCAGTTTCCTCATTTATACACTGAGTGTCCCAAGTTTATTATTATCCTGATGAAAATCCTAAAGATAAAATAAAATAATGAATATAAGCTTTCATATAGTTCTTCAGAAATCTTTAAAATCTGAGAACTATGATTATTGATTTTTTAAATCACCAATGCCATTTTCATAGTTACTACTTCATTCAAAGTTTATTATAGTAAAAATAATGTCCAAATTTTTCATTATTCCATATTCTATCCACTTCAGTTCTCTTATACACCACAGCTATTTATTTTAAAATATTACTTTCATTTCATGACTCCTGTATTTAAAATAGGCTGTAGTTAGTAAAGTAACTAAAATCATAGATTTTTAAGATCTCTATAACCTGCTTTCAAAAGTTTATAACCTGTGCTTCTGTTATTCTCTTGTACAAACCTGCTCTTTGTCCTTGCTGGTTTAACTTTTGATTGCCGGTTTCACTACTTTTTCATACCTGTGAGACGTCTAACTGAGAGAGGTAAATGTGATAAACTGATTGAAGGACTTTTTGAAAGCTTTTCACATGATAACTTGAACCCGTTTTTGGAATCTCCTTGAATGTATACAGAGGTAAGCTCCAATTATCTGGAAAAATAAAGGCAAAAGATATCAGAATTAATACATCATTAACTCTGACTGGACTCAAACCTCTCAGATTTCAGATACATATGAACATGTATTTCTGAATAACTTGAATGTGTTTTTATACTTTTGTTAAGAGCAGCTGTTACACTTACCATGACTTTCCCTTGACAGCTAACAATAGTTCAGATTCTCAATGTCATTTATTCATTGCTAAAATATGTATTTAAAGGCTATTAAAATGTAGGTATATGAGTACATATAGAATAGGAGGTGCATTTTATAAGTTTTATGCTTGACTTGGTCATTTTCAGTTATTTTATATTGATATGACTTTTTGATTAAAAGATAGACATGAGTGAGAAAGGCAGGTAATTTCCTTCCATACCCCTTTTCAACTGACGAATATGGTCTATCTACAAAGAGTCATTTTAGTGGACAATACCCATAATAAGACGCTGCCCCCAATGCAAGACCAATCAGGGGAGGCACAGGCAGGTTACTCTAACTGTTAAAGGATTCTGTGTGAGATTAGAGTTTATCATCAGCTACTATGATTCTTGTTGAATGACAAAACCAAATATGTGAAAGTAAGGGTGAAACAGATATAGGAGTGTGGGTTCTGGTCTAGAGCTTATTTAGTAATGACATTTTAAAAAAGTGATTGTATAGTACCTGTATCTTTGTAATGCATTCAGGAGTCATCATTATTTGATCTGGACCTACCTTTATAGGCTCATCTTCTTTTTATGTACCTCACGCACAGTTCATCAAACAGGCTGTATTGAATTAGCCTAGTAGCCTAACTGCATCTTTTGCTTCTACCTTTTACTTTTCTGGCACACAGCATTATCACAGACTCCTGGGAGATTCTTTTCAAGCCTAAACTAAAATATGTCACTCCTGTGATACAATGGCGTCTCACATCACTCACTCATAATAAAATCCAAAGTTTGAAGAACATAAGGCCCTACAGGTTCTGATTCCTGCTAGTCCTCATTACTCATTTCTCCTTTTTCATCCATGTTCATTTTATTTCAGCAACGCTGTCTTTGTTACTACTCTATTCACAAAGTCATTCTTGATTCTGAGATGGTCACATAGCGTTACCCAGCATTCACCTCCTTCTCCACACAGAACAAACAAAGAAACAAGAACACAGATGCAACTGAGGTTGAAATTGCAAGAGAAACCTGAGTTCAGCAAGGGAGAGATGAGAACTCTTCCAGAAAAGGACACAAGATAGACAACCCAGTTAGGAAAACAAAGCACACTGGCAACTGTGACATGAGCTTCTGGCCAGGAGTCCACCCCTGTCCTTGTGAAAGGATGGATGGTAGAGTACCCCATATGTCACAGCTGAAAATGCTGCCAACCTCAGCTTTGCAAGTACCACAGGCAACCCAGGCGTATGGCCCAAATAGAAGAACTACTCAAGGTCCGCATAGTATTAGAAAATGTCAGAGCTGAGGGGAAGAGCTCCCTGTTGTCATGAATATAAACCTCAGGAGTTCCTTTAATCTTTCCAGAATTCAAAGAAAGAATTTCAAGTCTAGCCATTAGGAAGCATAAGCGAAGGTTTTTTGTTTTGTTTAATCATATATAGAATGGTGCTAAAGAAAGAATGATCATATATGAGAGTACATAGGTGTGGATCCCTCACAACACCTGCTGTATATTTCATGCCTGCTTAGAAGAGAAGAGCTGAAATTCCCCCAGACATATAATATCGAAACCCAAGAACCAATTACAGTTTTGATTATTACACACTGTATCCATATATTTCAGTGTTATACTACCTTACAATCATATACAAAAGTTGTTCAATTCTTAGTCTTTAAGTAAGTGGAAATAATAACAAACTTGTTTACTTGTCATATATTGTATACATGCATTAAATATATGCACTTTACAAACAATATGTTTTAAAATTCTGCCTCATAAACATGGCAGGTGCTGCAGGATGAGGCAGGACAGAAACTTTTGTCTATAGCATGGTACTTACCAATTTCACTAAGTTTGTTTTTGTTGTTCTTGTTCTTCTGAATGATGGCATTCCTTAAAGGAAGGATTTTTTTTAATCACAAAATTTCTATCTTATTTCCACACTAAAAAAATTTCTGATACATACTAGGTAAGTCATAAGTAACTGAGGATGATGGTATTTCATGTTTCTAATTCTTGAAATTTGCTAAATGCAGTTCTATTTTTCTCATTTTCATTTATTTTTATATTTCAAAAATATTTTCATTTTTACTGAAAACATTGAAATTCATATTTTAAGAACATTGCCCAATTTTCCTTTTTGAAATGTAAATTTGCCCATTGATACATTGTAGGATTCTCTACTTGAGTAGTCACTGGTTCATGTATGTATGAGTAGCCATCATTAAGATTAATTACACAAACAGCTTTCAATGGATGGTGTTTTTTTCACCTTTGTATTTCCAGAAGCTTAACACTGGGGCTTAGGAATTGTTTGTTGTATTTAGTGAGTGAATTCACCTCATTATCCTTCCTTCTAAACCAGATTTCACTGGAACCAAGATATCTTTCAATCAAACTAATAAAAACCTTGAACTCCTCTTTCCAACCCCAGCTCCTGTTTTGTAGCTGTCGAGTTGATAACTGTCTGTATGTCAAAGTTTCATAGAATTGCCACTTCTAGCACACACTTTTTTCTAAGTTGTGTGTAAAAAAGGATAACTGAACTCTAGTTGAATCGCACTCGGCAGTGAAGACTTTCTTTAGAAAGGTACTATAAATTAGTGCAACTTGTCAACACCTGACTATTGCCATGTTTGCTGATTAACTCACATTTATGTCACCCACGTTTAAGCGATGCTTGAGAACACATTTTCTATGTCTATCACACTCTCTCTCCTTCTAGCTGTCTTTACATAAATGCCGATATAACAACCCTGAATCAGTTTAAACAAAAATAGATTCTACTGTAAATCAATGGATTTTATATGCGACTTAATGGTGGCCATAGGACGTGAATAGAAGTGTGTACGCATTTCATGAAAAACAAAAAAGTATGCTTTTGCTTTCCTATTCTTCCCTCTTATGCAGTAGATGCAGAAAACTGGAGGAATGGAGGGTTGCTTTGATGAGTATGCCAGAGTCACCAGTTCAGTCAATGGCTAACTCCTAAAAGCAGTCACCTGTGTGCTTAGATAATTATAAAAGAAAGGGATAAATGATTAAGCCACTGCAATGATATTTATTGTTATTATTGAAGTAGTTCAGCCTGATCACCAACTAATGTTTGAGAGGAGGTAGTCAAAACCCTCACTGGCTACTTTCTGCCTTAGAAGAGGAACTAAAGTCACTCTCATGTCTCACAAGATCCATGGGATACAGTTTTTACAAGATTTTTCCACCTTGTCCTCAGCCACTTTCTCCCATACCCTGTTCCAGTTTTGGCTGTTCAGTACAATTGTGTACATCCGTTTTTTTTGGAGTACCTTTTACTATTTTTGGAAAGTTCTGTCTTCTACAATGTATATTTTTCTTTAGCATACCCATTATTCATATATCAGTTATGATATGAATCAGTTAAATTTTAATGATCTTATGAAAATGCTCCTTGACTCTTTTGTATGTATTTTGACAGTATTGAATGACTGTCATTTGAACTTTTATCTTCAGTATTTTGCATTTGTTTGTATAGTCTCGAAACAATTACATTTCCATTAGGGGTATAAAGCCAATCTATATAACACTAGACTTGGCATGGTACCTGGCTTCTCAGAAATGAATATTCAATAGCAAATGAACAGTTTTGTACTAATGAGGGCTTTCCACACATAACCCTTTCCATTGCTAATTTGCTAGTCTTTGTCATTACCCTCCAAATTCCTGCTGCCCATTCTTTGGTACTTCTCTGCAGATATTGTCTTTTGTAAGGCAGAGAATATCGGAAATATATAAAAAACTGTATTTGATCATACTATAAGTTACAATAATTCAGGAACCTTTAAACTACCTTTTCATAGTCAGTATACAATATTAAAGCTTTAAACCTAGATGGAGAAGTCATTGAACAAAAATATTCCAGTTACAAGGTAGCGGGTGACACCTAGGTTGAAATCTCCAGGGAATAAGCCAGGACAAGGTGCATGTCAGTGGAAAGACACTAGTTTCAACAACAGCAACAATACCTCAGAAAACAACAACAACAATACAGTTCTCGAAAGTCAAGCAGAAAAAAAGAAAATCTGGTGTCTGTTACAGAGTGCTCAGTCATGAGCATGAAGTGCTCACTTCTAAGTATAAAGTTAATATGATTGTATAGTATAGGAATCTCAGCATAAGAGAAAGAATAAAGACCTTCAAAAAACACAAACTGCATTTCAGTGCCAGATAACTGAAGACACACACATGCACACACACACACACACACACACACACACAAATAGAGAGACAGAGAAAGAGGCAGATTCTAAGAAACAAAACTCCTATTCTGGTTTTATCAGCAGAAGAACTGCATAGACCAAAGGAGAAAAACATCCTGAGATTTCAAAAACACAGTTAACACTACATTTGTCACTGACAAAAAAAAACACAATCCAACCAGAGACGAAGCTTATGAAGTTTATACTATGTATGTACAGGAATTCTCACTTCTCAGAATTGACCATGGACAGAAGTAAGAAACATTGAGAAAAGACTACTAGTGAGCCATTTGCTAGAAATTTCTAGAAAAAGAGATCCTTCCCTACATTCTCCTCTGATGACCCAGGGCAAGAATCACTTTGCCAAATTTTGAGACCAACCTGTAGAATTTCTCAAGCTTAAAAGCAAGAAGATTTAAGTCTTCACCACTCAGTGTTCTACAAGGTGAAAATCTTGTCTGACCACAGACTTGAATGAGACTTGCTAACTCTTCAAAGGGGCAACAAAGACAGTTTCTTAAAGGTATAAAGGTCTAAGACACGCTTCGGCTAGCCATGAATCACCAGCAGCAAGCTGTAGTAGCTGCCCAGGGCCTATTGATGGGCAAAGTGCAGCAGGTGAAAGCTTGCCTTATTCTTCCTTCAACAAAGTAGTGCTAACTACCATAAGAGTGGAGAACTTTGAAACCATCCCAACACAGTGTCCCGGGAAGAGGAATTAATTAGTAATAGTCCTTGGAGAATGATAATAATGTAACAGTCAAAGGAAAACGTGCTTTTTATCCTTACTATCATACCCCACGTTGTACCTCTAAAGAATAATGCAAGTGATGGGAACCTATTTCCTTAACTTCTGAACAGGAAGCTCAACGATGAGAGCATATCAGTAGTTAAATATGAAGTAGTAACTTTTGTGAGTGCGGGGGCAGAGTGTTCCAGTCCCGGAGCATGATTTCATTAGTCCTAAACAGTAAGCCAGCTCGCCATTACCTAGTTAAGATTTTATAAACTCCCTTATTTCAAGAAAGTGTATTTGAAAATTAGGCCCAGTTCCAAATGCGCTGGATTTGTTGTCATCTCTAAACCAAGCATTCACGCTATGTGATGTATGTAGATCTTCTGTAGAACTGGATCTCACATATTAGTCCTCTATCAAAATGTAACTGTAGGAGACGTGCAGATCTAAGAGAGACTCTGTAAGACATTAAAATAATTCATTCATAATCCACTTAGATTCTCAAACACCAAAAACCCCTTCAGTGTTCCCCTATTGTAAATAACTTCAAGATGCACGCTGAGTGTATTGTATTTTGTTGACTGACACATCAACCCCCTCTTGTAGGGCACAGAGAATATACATGCAGACAATTTGTAAGGACACTTCCCATTCAACACTCCTTCTGTCATTAGAATTAGCTGACCAACATTTTGTCAGTTAAAAGTAAAATTTTTTATTTGTTTCTATTCTACTGAGAACAGAAAATAAATTGCCTTGCCAGTGGTGACTGACAGCTGCAGAATAAATCAGTAGACATTTCCTAAGAACTCATTTGTACATTTGAATATAATTCTGTTAAATTCTTGAGTTTAGGAACTGAGAAATTTGCCATGAGTTATATAAGAAAAAGTAGATGTAAACAGATTTCTTTTTGAGACTCTGAAACGTAGGCAGATCTGGAAGTCATTGCCTGTAATCCAGTATTCAGAAACTAACCCAGGAGAATCATTTGTTCAAGGTCAGTCTCAGGTTCTTTTCCACACTCTCTCTGATGTATATGTCTTGTATACATGCCTATATACAAAAATTAAATAGTTTCGTATTCACACTCACCCAATAAAAAAAGGACACACCTTTCTCTTTTTTTATGATGCTTATATAAACTGTATATTCAAACTAAACATGGAGATTGCAAGTTAAGAACATATATATTTATAGATATTTTATATAAATTACTACAACATTTATGAACACAGATATAAAATTTTTGACAAAATTTTTGACAAAATGGAAATGAGCATTGCACAAGAAGCATGTTACTGGTTTGGATTCAATTAAAAATGGAAGCTATTTAAATAACAAATGTTAAAAATATATGGTTTCTCAGGTTAACATATTAGAAATAAGATTGAGTGATATATCAAGTTCCACAACAAATTTTATCACATGTGCACCATAATGTTTAATACAACAGAAAATAAACATCATTGATTAGTGTTGAATGCATGAGCTTGTTACAAAAGTGTTTAGAGGTTTTATGTGTGCCCCGTGAAGCATACTGTAAACAACTGGAACATAATTTTTCTTCATCATTAAGTATAGGAATATTTTTATCTTTTTTTAAGCATTTAGGACAAGCAATATAAAGGATATATAATAACACCCAAGATAAAAAAAATAAAGTCTTACTAAAATATCTATTACTGAGTAAAGCACTGGGGATATTTACTGTATAATGAATATGTAATTACATGCAAGTATGGAAATTAGGCACATAGACCTTAAGTCATTGACAGAGCTGTCCAGGTATTTAGATGGGCCTCTAAATATGATATCTCTTTAAGCTGGTTCAACAAATTTATCCATGTTCTCTGCAACCGCACATTCATCTAGCCTTGGTATCCATTTAGAGTTGATGGCTATCAGACTGGATAGGTTTATGTCAACTTCATAAGAATTAAAGCCATTTGAATGGAAGTAACCTCAATTAAAAACCTCCATAAAATCAGGCTGTAGGCAACCCTGTAGGACTTTTTCTTTATTAGTGATCAGTGGAGGAGTGCCCAGACCATAGTGGGTGGTGTTGTCTCTGGGCTGGTGGTCATGAGTTCTATAAGAAAGCAGGCTGAGCAAGCCATGATCATCAAGTAAGCAGCACTTTTTCATGGTCTTTGTATCAGATCCTGCCTCCAGTTTCCTGGCAAGATTGTATTTCTGTCCTGATTTCCTTCACTGATGAATGATCAATTTGAAAGTAGATAATTCAAATAATCCCATTTGATTTTTGGTCATGGTGTTCATCAAAGCAATAGAAATCCTAAGACAGTGGGGAATGAAAATATGGTTCCTATCCACAATATGTTACTCAGCTCTAAATGAAAAGGAAAGTATGACATTTACACCAAGAGAAAACTGGAAAACTACACTGAATGAGGCAATTCAGGCACTGAAAAACAAATTCTCCATTGTCTTTCTCTTATATGTATCCTAGCTACATACTCTTAGAGTCATTATATGTATATATACATGTGTACATATATGTATATGTGGTTGTCTCAGGGATATTGAGGCCAAATTTATTGCAAAGGCAAATAGCTTTAGAACCTTTCAAATTGGGTACCATGTGTAAAGGCTTGAGATTTTCTAGGAGGCATCCCAAGGGGGAATGGGAGGGTACAGAATGCTGAGTCCCCACGAATGAGAGAAGATAGGGAAAAGTCGCTGCTGCCTGTAGTGGCAAGCATCCTCTCGACTCAGGAAGGACCAAACAAGGACCAAGCTGTTCAGAGGGTCATCACCCAACTCAACAGGGATCAATGGCAGCAAGCTTAGGCTGGCTAAGCCCATGAGAGACTTGGGTACCTGGTACCACGGCTTCCATAAAGATGAAAATGAGAGGAAAACCAAGCTCTAAGAGGAGGATCTCATCAACAGGAAAAGGACTGGGGAAAAAAAGGCTTTTATAGCTCCTTTTTGTGAAGACAGAAAAGGACAGGAAGGGATGCTATAATCCAATTGCACCTAAGAAAACTGATTGCAGCTTCAAATGTGGGGAAGTGTGGTCAGGTGAAGAAGGTCTGTCGCTGGGGGTACCTTTGCTTCCAAGAGTACTAGAGGTGTGCCAGACACTCAACGATCACTTCCTCAGACCCAGGGAAAAGTTTACACCGACCAACGAGGGAACTCCCCTAATTGCCGCTGTTAGATGGAATGCTGAGCAATTGGTGAGCTGGAAGGTGAGTCTGATGTAAATGGACTGGAGATAAGGGATAGGGGCCCAGCAAGGCTCAGACCCCAGGGGGAGAACACAGGTACCAGGGGAATCTGTCCTGGGTTTTGGCACCAAAATGTAGGGAAATGTGGTATAGTAGTAGTGTTGGGATATCCTGACTTATCAGTAAGCCAGGATATATTTAGAGTTGCAATAGGACAGCTCTGTTCTACTCTGCCTTACTGAGGCTCCTGAAGGAGCATCTCAGCAAGGTTTTTCATCTCAATCCCCTAAGGGACCTCCCAGCCATGTTCTTCTGCTCTTCATCAATGAATGAAGGTCGTCACCCAAGACTCTTTTGAGAATGAGATTTATTTGGGAAGAAGGAGGAATCCAGGAGAGTGGCTGCCCCTATCAGGGAAGGATTAATGGCAGCTATTAACTGAAGACATGGAGAGGCTTATATAGGGCTTCTTAGGGGCAGAGCTTTTCCAGGGAGAAGGGGGATTGGTTAGTTTTTCCCTGCTCGGGGATTGGTCTGTTTAGTTGGTCAGGGAAAGAGATGGCTCTGACTTCATGGCCAAACTGTGTTTTTTTCACTGGTCCTTTTTTAGCTTTTTGACTCTATTCTTAGGACCAGGGCATATTTCTTTCACTGGCTCTGATTCTAGGGACAAAGTGTGTTTCTTTGTCAGTAGTTTCAGAGCCAGGGCATATGTCTTTAGTCCTGGGTACAGGGATAAAAATGTTTCTTTCCCTCGCCCAGGTCTCAAATCCAGGTTGCGTTTCTTTCACTGACTTTGGGTTCAGAGTCAGGGTGTTCAGTGATTGGTTGATTTCCTGCTCCAGTTGTCCCTTTTACCCTACATTTCCCCCTACATACCCCCCCTTTTTGTTTGATAATAAACAACAGGGACAACAGGGCTTGGAAAGAAGACCATGTTTTCATTAGACTGCTTCCTGCTGATTTGGGGCATCGAAGTTCTTGGGACAATCTTGATCTTCATCCTTGGAACATAATTGACATTGCAGGTTTCTGGCTTTGTAGCTATGGGCTGGTAATTCTGTCTGATTAGAAATTTTTTGGATTTGTTGTTGAAGAAATCTAGACAAGAGGTATATGAGACAGCATGTAATTAGTAGGACTAAGAGAAATAAGCAAAGATGGGTTAAGAAGAGTAGTGTCCAGTTCCATGTCTGACTATTAGTGATCCACTAGATGTATCAAGCTGTTTCTGGTTTTGAAGATCCATCTGGAGCTGCTGGATCTTATCCTTCACCACACCTAATTGATTGGCATAGAAACAACATTCTTCCCCAAGAAAGAGACAAAGACTACCTCTCTCTCTGCTGCGAGTAAATCCAATCATTTCCAATTTTGTAGTACTACAGTGGCTAGTAAGTCTATTTGTCCCTGAAGAGTAAGGATAGTCTGAGCTACCTGTTGGAAATCCTGGTTGAATTTTGAGGAAAGCTGATGGTAAACAGCTAGGGAAGTAGTCAGCCATGCTGTTCCAGTGGCTGCACCTGCTGTTATGCCCAGGGCTGCTAAAAAAGGGTATTATTTGGCTTGCTCGTTTGCCACGCCCTGCAGCTATGAACTTGGCGATGCGAACTGGCAAGGGTTCTTCGCCAGGAAAAGAACATTATGTATATAGAGGTATATAATATAGAAGTCTAGGAAGATATAAAATAACCATGGACAGAAAATCCTAAAGAGAGGAGGATTGGGAAAACATGCGATACAAAGGTGAATAGGAAAAATGTTGGCAGTACAGTGGTTTATGTAAGAAGAGGTTTGTGGAAGATAAGACACAAAAGGAGAAAGACACACAAACATATATATATAAATCCATTTTTAAACAATATTTTAAACTTGATGAAAATTTGTTATTTCTTTTATGAGAGTTTGAATGGCAGTTCCTTCCATTGAGGGGGAGTGGAGATCACAGGGATGCTTCTCCTGACGCAATAGATTATTAAACAAAACCCAGAGCACTGCGTTTGGGACATTTGCCTACAAGTTGATGATCATGAAAGTCCTAGAAGTTGCTCACACAACACAGGATACTCTCCTTGTTCTTGCTTGGCCGCTAGAACTTGATGGCAATATTCTCTTGATGACAAAACCCAAATATTTTGTTTACAGAACACATGGAGACATTGAGCTGGAACTGAGCTGGAAGTGTTCTTACTGCTGGCTAGTTTTCACAGTGCTAGAAGGTTCTATGTTCACTGCTAGGAGGGAAAGTCATTAAAAGTTTACCTAGCTGGGAGCACTGTGTGCTACAATAGAGACAATCCCAGAAAGATGTGCCCATGATACAGCAGTGGTCTGACTATTGTGGCAGCCCTAACTGCTTCCTGCTTAGAATCAAAGTTCACTTCATAGGAAACAATTCACCTCTGGTATGCAATCTGCTCAAAAACAGATCATAGAACTAAGGAAGGAACTCACTAATATCATCCTGCTAATGGTCATGTTTCAAATTACTTTCTTTTTAATACTTTTAGTTATTTTGTGTATTTGTGCATATATCCATGAGCAGACTGAGAGACAGACAGATAGATAGATAGATAGATAGATAGATAGATAGATATATAGATAGATAGATAGATAGATAATAGATAGATTATAGAACGATAGAAGATAGATAGATAGATAATATAGATAGGTAATAGATAGATAGATTATAGAAAGATAGATAGAAGATAGATAGATAGATAGATAATAGATAGATTATAGAAAGATAGATAGAAGATAGATAGATAGAGGCACCAGCAGGCAGGCCTAGGCGGCGGAAGCACCGGCGCGCAGGCAGGCCCGGGCGGCGGAGGCACCGGCACGCAGGCAAGTCCGGGCGGCAGAGGCACCGGCGTGCAGGCAGGCCCGGGTGGCGGAGGCACCGGCAGTCGGCGGAAGCACCGGCGCGCAGGCAGGCCCAGGTGGTGGAGGCACCGGCAGGCAGGCCTAGGCGGCGGAAGCACCGGTGCACAGACAGTTCCGGGCGGCGGAGGCATCGGCAGGCAGGCCCGGGCGGCGGAGGCACTGGATACAGGATAGTGCGGGCAAGAAACAGTGAAGCCTGCACTGAGAACAGATTGCCCCGCTACAATTAAATCAAACCCAATAGATAGCATCGGTAAGAGGAGATGGGCAGACGCCAAGGCAAGAATTCACCCAACAATCTGAAAAACAACATGAAAACACCAGAACCCAATGATCTTACAACACAAGGACTTGAACACCCTATCACAGGAGAAGAGGAAAAAACTGACTTTTTGAAAGCAATAGAGTCCCTTAAACAACATGTAAAAAACACCCTCATAGAAATGGATGAGAAGTATAACAAAAAGTTTGAAGAAATGAGTAAATACGTAAATGATACCCTGGGAAGCCAAGAAAAAACGATCAAACAGGTAATGGAAACAGTCCAAGAATTGAAAACTGAAATGGAAGCAAGGAAGAAAACACAAACTGAGGACCAGCTGGATATGGCAAATATAGGTCAACGAGCAGAGACTACAGAAACAAGCATAATCAATAGAATACAAGAGATAGAAGAAAGAATCTCAGATTCTGAAGACAACATAGAGAAAATAAACGGACTGATCAAAGAAAACACCAAAACCAACAAATTCTCATCACAAAACATTCAGGAAATATGGGACACAATAAAAAGACCAAACCTAAGAATAATAGGGATAGAAGAAGGAGAAGAGGCACAGCTCAAAGGTCCAGAAAACATTTTTAACAAAATTATGGAAGAAAACTTCCCCAACATAAAGAAAGATATTCCTTTGAATATTCAAGAAGCATACAGAACACCAAACAGACTGGATCAAAAAAAAGTCCCCTCGCCATATAATAATCAAAACACAAAATATACAGATTAAAGAAAGAATATTAAGAGCTGCAAAGGAAAAAGGCCAAGTAACTTATAAAGGTAAACCGATCAGACTTACACCTGACTTCTCTATGGAAACCATGAAAGCCAGAAGGTCCTGGATAGAGGTACTACAGAAACTAAGAGACCATGGATGCAAACCCAAACTACTATACCCAGCCAAGCTATCGTTCACTATCAATGGAGAAAACAAGACATTCCAGGATAAGAACAAATTTAAACAATACGTTGCCACAAATCCAGCCCTACAGAAAGTAATAGAAGGAAAATCACAACCCAAGGAATCCAACATTGCCAACACTGCCTACAAACACCCAGGCATCTAGCGACCCTTCAACAGCACAACTCAAAGAAGGGAGACACACAAACTCTTCTACCAAAAGCAGTAAGAATAACCGGAGTTAACAACCACTGGTCATTAATATCACTTAATATTAATGGTCTCAATGCACCAATAAAAAGGCACAGGCTAAGAGATTGGATACGAAAACAGGATCCAACAGTCTGCTGTTTGCAAGAAACTCAGCTCAAACACAAAGACAGGCATCTACTCAGAGTAAAGGGTTGGGAAAAGGTTTTTCAAGCAAATGGTCCTAAGAAAAAAGCAGGTGTGGCCATACTAATTTCTAACAAAACTGACTTCAAACTAAAATCAATCAGAAGAGATCGACAGGGACACTTTATACTCATAACAGGAACGATTCAGCAGGATGAAGTCTCAATCCTGAATATCTATGCCCCTAATATAAAAGCACCCACTTATGTAAAAGAAATATTGCTAAAACTCAAGGCAGACATCAAATCACACACACTAGTAGTAGGAGACTTCAACACACCTCTCTCACCAATGGACAGGTCAATCAGACAGAAAACTAATAGAGAATTAAGAGAATTGTTGGAGGTAATGAATCAAATGGACTTAACAGACATCTATAGAACACTCCACCCAAATAGGAAAGAATACACCTTCTTCTCTGCAGCTCATGGAACCTTCTCGAAAATTGACCACATACTTGGAAACAAAGGAAACCTCCACAGATACAAAAAAATATCAATGTCCACCTGTGTCTTATCAGATCACCACGGATTAAAGTTAGAAGCCACCAACAAAGCTACCCCCAGAAAGCTGACAAACTCATGGAAACTGAACAGTCAACTACTGAACCACACCTGGGTCAAGGAAGAAATTAAGAAAGAAATTAAAGTCTTCCTTGAATTTAATGAAAACAAAGAGACAACATACTCAAACCTATGGGACACGATGAAAGCAGTGCTAAGAGGAAAGTTCATAGCACTAAGTGCCCACTTAAAGAAAACGGAGAAAGCATACATTGGGGACTTAACAGCACACCTGAAAGCTCTAGAAAAAAAAGAAGCAGACGCGCCCAGGAGGAGTAGAAGACTGGAAATAATCAAACTGAGGGCAGAAATCAACAAAATAGAATCACAGAAAACAGTCCAAAGAATCAATGAAACAAAAAGTTGGTTCTTGGAGAAAATCAACAAGATTGACAAACCCCTATCCAAACTAATTAAACGACAGAGAGAGAACACGCAAATAAATAAGATCAGAAATGAAAAGGGGGACATAACCACAGACACAGAGGAAATTCAGAGAATCATTAGATCTTACTACAAAAGCCTGTATGCCACAAAACTGGAAAATGCAAAAGAAATGGACACTTTTTTAGATAAGTACCATATACCAAACCTAAACCAAGACCAGGTGAACGATCTAAATAGACCTGTTAGTCGCGAAGAATTAGAAACAGTTATCAAAAATCTCCCTTCCAAAAAAAGCCCAGGGCCAGATGGTTTCAATGCAGAATTCTACCAGAACTTCCAAGAAGAGCTAATACCTATACTTCTTAATGTATTTCACAATATAGAAACAGAAGAGTCATTGCCAAATTCCTTTTATGAAGCTACAGTTACCCTGATACCAAAACCACACAAAGACCCAACCAAGAAAGAGAATTACAGGCCTATCTCACTCATGAACATCGATGCAAAAATTCTCAATAAAATACTGGCAAACCAAATCCAAGAACACATTAGAAAAGTTATCCATTATGATCAAGTAGGCTTCATTCCAGAGATGCAGGGCTGGTTCAACATACGCAAATCTATCAATGTAATCAACCATATAAATAAACTGAAAGAAAAAAACCATATGATCATTTCATTAGATGCGGAAAAAGCATTCGACAAAATTCAACACCCCTTTATGATAAAGGTCTTGGAGAGATTAGGGATACAAGGGGCATACCTAAATATAATAAAAGCTATTTACAGCAAGCCGACAGCTAACATTAAATTAAATGGAGAAAAACTCAAAGCCATCCCACTAAAATCAGGAACACGACAAGGATGTCCACTCTCTCCATACCTCTTCAATATAGTGCTTGAAGTTCTAGCAATAG
Source organism: Chionomys nivalis (assembly GCF_950005125.1). Taxonomy (NCBI): domain Eukaryota; kingdom Metazoa; phylum Chordata; class Mammalia; order Rodentia; family Cricetidae; genus Chionomys; species Chionomys nivalis. Next base: position 186,152,286 of record NC_080086.1, on the reverse strand, counting down.
CAATAAGACAACATAAGGGGATCAAGGGGATCCATATTGGAAAGGAAGAAGTTAAGCTTTCATTATTTGCAGATGATATGATAGTATACATAACCGACCCCAAAAACTCTACCAAAGAACTCCTACAGCTGATAAACACCTTTGGTAATGTGGCAGGATACAAAATCAACTCCAAAAAATCAGTTGCCTTCCTATACACTAAGGATAAGGAAGCAGAGAGGGAAATCAGAGAAGCATCACCTTTCACGATAGCCACAAATAGCATAAAATACCTTGGGGTAACTCTGACCAAGGAAGTGAAAGATCTATTTGGCAAGAACTTTAAGTCTTTGAAGAAAGAAATTGAAGAGGACACTAGAAAATGTAAGGACCTCCCTTGCTCTTGGATTGGGAGGATCAACATAGTAAAAATGGCAATTCTACCAAAAGCAATCTATAGATTCAACGCAATCCCTATCAAAATCCCATCAAAATTCTTCACAGATCTGGAGAAGACAATAATCAACTTTATATGGAAAAACAAAAAACCCAGGATAGCCAAAACAATCTTATACAATAAAGGATTGTCTGGAGGCATTACCATCCCTGACTATTACAGAGCTACAGTACTGAAAACGGCTTGGTACTGGCATAAAAACAGAGAAGTCGACCAATGGAATAGAATAGAAGACCCTGACTTTAGCCCACAAACCTATGAACACCTGATTTTCGATAAAGGAGCTAAAAGTATACAATGGAAAAAAGAGAGCATCTTCAACAAATTGTGCTGGCAAAACTGGAAGTCAATCTGTAGAAGAATGAAAATAGATCCATATATATCACCATGCACAAAACTCAAGTCCAAATGGATTAAAGACCTCAATATCAGTCCAAACACACTGAACCTGATAGAAGAGAAAGTGGGAAGTACTCTACAACACATGGGAACAGGAGAACACTTCCTACGTATAACCCCAGCAGCACAAACACTAAGGACATCATTGAATAAATGGGACCTCCTGAGACTGAGAAGCTTCTGTAAAGCAAAGGACACTGTCACTAAGACAGAAAGGCAACCCACTGACTGGGAGAAGATCTTCACCAACCCCGCAACTGACAAAGGTCTGATCTCCAAAATATACAAAGAACTCAAGAAATTAGACCGTAAAAGGTTAATCAATCCAATTATAAAATGGGGCACTGAGCTGAACAGAGACTTTTCAACAGAAGAAGTTCAAATGGCCAAAAGTCACTTAAGATCATGCTCAACTTCCTTAGCAATCAGGGAAATGCAAATCAAGACAACATTAAGATACCATCTTACACCGGTCAGAATGGCTAAAATCAAAAACACCAATGATAGCCTCTGCTGGAGAGGTTGTGGAGAAAGGGGCACTCTCATCCATTGCTGGTGGGAATGCAAACTTGTGCAACCACTTTGGAAAGCAGTGTGGCGGTTTCTCAGGAAAGTCGGGTTCAACCTACCTCTTGACCCAGCAATACCACTATTGGGAATATACCCAAGAGATGCCCAAACATACAACAAAAGTATATGCTCAACTATGTTCATAGCAGCATTGTTTGTAATTGCCAGAACCTGGAAACAACCTAGATGTCCTTCAATGGAAGAATGGATGAAGAAAGTATGGAATATATACATATTAGAGTACTACTCAGCAGTAAAAAACAATGACTTCTTGAATTTTGCATACAAATGGACGGAAATTGAAAACACTATCCTGAGTGAGGTAAGCCAGACCCAAAAAGAGGAACATGGGATGTACTCACTCATATTTGGTTTCTAGCCATAAATAAAGGACATTGAGACTATAATTCGTGACTCTAGAGAAGCTAAATAAGAAGGTGAACCCAAAGAAAAACATATAAGCGTCCCCCTGAATATTAACCTTCATCAGGCGATGAAAGAAGACAGAGACAGAGACCAACATTGGAGCACTGGACTGAAGTCTCACGATCCAAAGGAGGAGCAGAAGGAGAGTGAGCACGAGCAAGGTACTCAGGACGGCGAGGGGTGCACCCACACACTGAGGCAATGGGGATGATCTATCGGGAACTCACCAAGGCCAGCTGGCCGGGGACTGAAAAAGCATGGGACAAAACCGGTCTCGCTGAACATAATAGACAATGAGGACTACTGAGAACTGAAGAACAATGGCAATGGGTTCTTGATCCTATTGCACGTAATGGCTTTGTGGGAGCCCAGGTAGTTTGGATGCTCACCTTAATAGACCTGGATGGAGGTGGGTGGTCCTTGGACCTCCCACAGGGCAGAGAAACCTGCTTGCTCTTTGGGCTGAGGAGGAAGGAAGACTTGATTGGGGGAGGGGGAGGGAATGGGAGGTGGTGGCGGGGAAGAGGCAGAAATCTTTAATAATTAAATTAATTAGTTAATAAAAAAAATCAGCAAGGAAAAAAAAAACAAAACAAAAACAGGATTCAACATTCTGCTGTTTACAAGAAACACACCACAACCACAAAAATAGACATCTACTCAGAGTAAAGTGTTGGGAAAAGATTTTTCAAGGAAATGGACCTAAGAATCAAGCAGGAGTGCCCACACTAATTTCTAACAAATCCGAATTCAAACTAAAATCAATCAGAAGAGAAAGAGATGGTCATTTTATACTCATAACAGGAACGATTCATCAAGATGAAGTCTCAATCATGAGTATCGATGCCCCTAATATAAAAGCACCCACTTATGTAAAAGAAACATTACTAGAACTCAAGGCAGACATCAAACCTTACACACTAATAGCAGGAGACTTCAACACACCTCTCTCACAAATGGACAGGTCAATCAGACAGTAACCTAATAGAGAAATAAGAGAATGGAATAATGAAGCAAATGGATTTAACAGACATCTATAGGACATTCCACCTAAATAGGAAAGAATATACCTTCTTCTCTGCAGCTCATGGAACCTTCTCGAAAATTGACCACATACTCAGTAACAAAGCAAACCTCCACAGATACAAAAAAATTTTAGTGACCACATGTGTTTTATCAGATCACCATGGATTAAAGTTAGAATTCAACAATGAGGCTACCCCAGAAAGTCAACAAACTCATGGAAACTGAACAGTCAACTGCTGAACCACACCTGGGTCAAGGAAGAAATAAAGAAAGAAATTAAAGTCTTTATTGAATTCAATGAAAATAAAGACTCAACATACTCAAACCTATGGGACACGATGAAAGCAGTTCTAGGAGGAAAGTTCATAGCACTAAGTGCCCAATTAAAAAAAAATGAAGAAAGCATATATTAGAGACTTGACAGCCCACCTGAAAGCTCGAGAAAAAAAAGAAGGAGACTCACTCAGGAGGGGTAGAAGACTAGAAATAATCAAACTGGGGCCTGAAATCAACAAAATAGAAACACAGAAAACAATCCAAAGAATCAATGAAACAAAAAGTTGTTTCTTGGAGAAGATCAACAAGATCGACAAACCCCTATCCAAACTAATCAAACGGCAGAGAGAGAACACACAAATTAATAAGATCAGAAATGAAAAGGAGGTCATTGCTTGTACTGAAAACCTGGCCAGAAACCCATGGCTACTGAAGTCATAGACCATAGGGAAAAACTTACTTTAGATATTTTACTAAATGTTCACAATGTCAAACTATCTTTAAATATCTACATTTACAGCCCACAATCTGTGCTACTGTTAACCTTAGTCAGAGAAACATTTTTACAGTGAACAGTAGGCCCTCATCAAATCTGTAAGCAACAGTAGGGTTCAGGTCTTTTGGAATGTCCTATGTTCTCACCTGTCCCATACAGAAGACCTTGTCCAGACTCCCTCCAATTATTACTGAGCACTGAAGTATGACTAATAAAAACTCAGAGACAGAAAAAAAAAGAAGATAGATGATAGATAGATAGATAGATAGATAGATAGATAGATAGATAATATAGATAGGTAATAGATAGATAGATTATAGAAAGATAGATAGAAGATAGATAGATAGATAGATAGATAGATAGATAGATAGATAGATAATAGATAGATAGATTATAGAAAGATAGAAGATAGATAGATGATAGATAGATAGATAGATAGATAGATAGATAGATAGATAGATAGATAGATGATAGATAGATAATATAGATAGGTAATAGATAGATAGATTATAGAAAGATAGAAGATAGATAGATAGATAGATAGATAGATAGATAGATAGATAGATAATAGATAGATTATAGAAAGATAGATAGAAGATAGATAGATAGATAGATAGATAGATAGATAGATAGATAGATAGATAGATAGATAGATAGATAGATGGATGGATGGATGGATGGATGGATGGATGGATGGATGGATGGATGGATGGATAGGTAGGTAGGTAGATAGATAGATAGATAGATAGATAGATAGATAGATAGATAGATAGGAAGGTCAGTGAACAATTTATGGGAATTTGTGGTTTATTTCCATCATGTAGTTCCAGAGATTGAATCTGGATCAAGTTTGGTAACCAGCATATTTACCCACTGAGCCATCTTGTTTGCCTTCAAACTGCCTTCCAAATGCTTATGTTTCTATCCCTAAATTATTGCTCTCAGTCTCTGTTACAAAGCTTCTTATTATAGCAGGTAACTGCCAATGCAGAGACTCATACCTCATTAAACTACTGAGGAGAAGGAATAGTGTGTTGCTTGGCAATTGTTGTCTATATCACTAAGTGCAGTGCTCAGGAAACTGTGTGTATAAGAAATGACAGAGAGAATGGATGAGTCATAAGATGATGAGGTATGCTGTAGAGATATCTTTTACACTTGTGAATTCACTGCTTCTCTGGTTACCAATAAAAGATCCGCACAAGATTGGGTCAGGCAATGTTTTATCTTGGAAGGAAGGAGTCATAGGCCTCACCCCTCCCTGAAAGGCTCTGGTATGACCTCTTGTACTATATAAATGCCGGCCTAAAGCATGCTGTTCTTTCTTCTAGTTGTTGGATTTGGTTGCTGTTCCCCATTCAAGCAGAGGACTGTGATATGTGAGTCTACCCCTAATTAAATAACCCTTTATTATACTCAATTCTGAGCTAGTGTGGGATTTCTTCTTAGCACCCATCTTCATACACATATTTAAGGTATCTTCTCTAATGGCGTCTTAGAGTAATGTTGCCTTTATCCTTAAAATGTCCCTTGGGCTGTGTTAAGTATTCATTACATTTTAAAAAACCACTTTCTAATTAGTCTGGGGAAAGAATCTATAAAAAAATCTAGGATCTTAATTCATTGTATGGGAAAGGAGGGAGTGTGGTTGGAAAGAACACAATAGAATCCTCAAAGTTGTGAATCGGCTTCCCTTAAACTGAAGAGTGGAGAGTGGATTTAAAACTATTCTATAAACTGGAGGACTACATCTCTCATACTGTGTTGTATATATTATAGGATCCATAATAAAAATGAACTAAATAGAATGATTCCTGGCATTAAATCTGACAAAAAGTAAACAAGTGATTAAAAGCAATATATTCTCAGTTTAGGAGAGAAGCCATGAGACTGGCTTAATGACAGATGGTAATATAAGGAGAACTGCTTATTTTGAGATCTGAGGATTTAAATGTTTTCCTTCAAATATGCAAGAACTCAAGACAAATTCAGAAATAGAGTATTTAGGCTAATATTCTGGCATTCCCTCTTTCCCGTCGATCTCTTTCCCCTCTCCATTATAACCCATATCCCTTCTGCCAAGCAACATTATCCGTGAGTGTTAAAGCATATTCAGTCTATGCTACGGTGGAAACTACCATTCTTTTCCTGCTCAAATACCTACAAAAGCCTCTGACAAGGTCTTCCTACTGGCTTGTAAAAGGGAGATTGCACTGGACCATTATTTAAAATGAGAAAACTTCATTCAGAGTCATTGCAATAAGATTGTGTTCCAACCTTAAAACCAAAGGCAAAAGCAGGAGCAGCCAGAACACAAGAGAAGACATTCGGAAGGTAGACTTGAATACTGTGAGGCCACCTGGCTTTGCCAAGCGAGGCTGACAGAAGTTAGCCTCCTTTCCTGGGAAATTAGCATAGCTCAGAGCTTAGCATCCTTGGAGGCTGACATTGAAGCTCTTCCTCTACTGTTCTCCACCTTTATTCTCAAGACAGAGCTTGCCGATGCATCTAGACAAGCTGCCTGGAAAATCTGTGGCTTCAGTGTCTCGCTCTCATCAGACTGGGCTAGCCGGTGTAGCACTTGGCTCTTTACACAGTTCTGGAGACCTGCCTCAGATCCTCACGCCTGTGTGGCGAACATCTTACTAACTTGAGCCATCTCCCCTGCCCTTCACTTCTTACCTTTTCATTTTAATAGGGAAACCGTTTCCATGCTATTTTACCCAACAATGCCAAACACCCAGCCCGTTTTCCACTGTGCCTTTGCATCTGTTATTATATAATTTACATAGTGTTTAATCTTTTATTTGTTTCTCTCACCGATATGCTAACTGCATGAGGGAGGCTGTCTTTGGTTTTTAGGGTATCATAGGCAACAGAAGCAGTATGTGGCATGTGGTATGCACTGACAGAATTTGCCGAGTGAATAACCCCTGGTCCACACTGCAGAGGTAAGCAGCATGCAGTATGAACATGCCCAGCAGAGGCAAACGTCAGTAAACACAGTCAGCTCTTTTTGTGATTCGGCTGATTTGCTTTTCATTTCCCTTAAAATTTTCCCACTCAACTTTCTCCAAAGTTTGTAGTAACTTGGAAAAATAAAGTGTATTTCACCATTGATTCATGTAAAACTTTTAAATCTCTATAAATTGTAGAATTAGAATAAAATAATTTTATTTGGCTACTTAGATGAATAGAATACATTGGCTAAATTACACTTGGACACCTTTGAACTGATTTTATATTGATAATGTCTGCATATACCACAATATTTAAAATGAGAAGCCACACAGACCAAAAATAATACTAGTATTAAAGGACCAAAATGTAGCTTCTCAGATATTAAGCTGTTTCAGATAGAACTGGAGTCATCAATACTCTATAGATTTCCATACCCCCTAAAAAAGGCTCATATACATAAGAAACATAGCATCTGGACTTTTCATAGACTGTATCATCATTCCAAATTTAGATCTTTGGTGTTGCTTTGAGGCAAGACCTCTAATTAGTGCTGTTTACAGGCATGTCTGTTTGTTACATGGCCACCAGACTTTCATCACTGCTGTCAAGTTCATGTCACAGTATCCAAAGTTGCATTTTTAAAGTACACCTCTGAATATTAAAAAACTAATGCATTAGTCCCATGTCCTTTGTACTGATTTCCAAATTCAGGTCAGTTTTTTAATTCAAGTTACCTTTGTTTTTAATAATGGGGGACAAGATTATTTCCAGGTGACATAAGCATATAGTGGATTTTTTCCTGTTTTTTTTGGGGGGGAGGGGCATACTTACATAATTTCAATGTCATAGTTTTACCATTGTATATGACACTAATAGCCATTCCCAAACATAAGAAGAACTTAAACGTTTCTGCATTGGTCTGGACACGCATATTGAGAGAAAAATCTATGCAAAATGTAGGTTTAAGTTTGCATTGTATCTCTCATAAATGTAAGCATCAACCCAAAACCATAAACTAAAATATTTAATAGCAGCCATCACTATATCTGAACCAATTGTCAAGCGCTTGTCAGTGAGTTTTGCTCTCGGTGGAAAGTCATGTCGGAGTACTGTACTTTTACAAAATTAAAAACTTGTGGTAGTGAAATGATCAGAAATCATTTAAGATCCCAAAAGACCAGTGTTTATGACATGTCCACCGAGGTTGGCAGAAATAGGAGTTGTCACAAGGGTACCTTAGCCTGTCTCATCTACTTTCCCCTGAAAATTACATTTCTATCTTCCTTTGGCACTTAAAAATGGTCAAAATGTTCAATGACTTAATTTAATGAATACAATATTAGAAATGGAATATATTGAAAAATGTAAAGGAACTCTGCTTGCCTTTTCCAGTGTGATTAATATTTTATTTTTAAGAAAAGCAAATTAAAGAAAAATCCCCAACCTAAGGTCAACAGTGCCTGTTTAAGGGAACTATCTTATTCTATCCTCTTCAATGCACTGTCTTTTTCAGAATATTAATGGGGGAAAGAGTGACAAGAATGGCTTAGACGCACATGTCAGGAGAAAGGGTCAGCTCTTGGCAGTAGGATGTTAATTCACATCCATTAATGAAATTTATCCTCCGTACTGTCTCCCTCTTTCTCTTTCTCATGCACTCTCTCTCTCTCTCTCTCACTCTTACTCTTTTAAATAAAAAGATCTTTTTTTTTTTTTTTTTTTTGAGGGAGATCGTGAACATCATGGACTTTTCACAGGCGCTGAGCAGGGCCACAGGGGCAGGCCAAGGTAAGAGACTGACAATCTTCAGGTGATTAAGGAGACTCAAAGGCTAGGTAGACCTACAAAATGAATAACTATGGACCCAGAACCATGCCATAAGGCTCAATAGCTTGTGATTTGCAAGTTGATAAGACAAGAAGATTAATAATGCTGCCCGATAATGGCTGCTCCCTCTCAGCTGGGGAGATGGTAATGATGTGCACTTGCTATAGGAGCGGCATGGTGAGCTACAGAGAGGCGGGTGCAGACTCGCTCATCCCAATTGGCCCTGAGGATATAGAGATTTTGAAAAATGGGAATGCAGTTACAATTTTAATTAGATATAAAGTTTTTAATAATTTTGCTGAAATGAGGACTTCAAAGAACATATTTTGCAGCATTCAGGCCCATAACTCCTGAGTGACAGTTTTGGTTAATTTGCAAGTTTTCAGATCAAACTTTGCCCCTGGCTCCATGCTGAGGGTAAAGTAAAATGTCAATTTCTTTCCTCAGTGATCTCAAGCATCTTATTTAGGCAGGTGTGCTGAATTCTCTTATTCTGTAGACGTTAGCCGAACAAAACTACTCATTAAAATATATGCTTAGGAAAAAAATTAGCAGCATAAATAAAATCAGTGGTAATAAAGAGAATCAATCAGCAAGAAAAATGTGCAGCAATATACAACATAAAATTTTAAATAAGAATCAGGGTAATATTGTATATAAAAGGTGATTAAATGTTAGCATATGATTATGCTCTCATTGCATGTTATTATCAAAGAATGTTTAATTTATACCCTGTTTAAAATTAGAGGTGAATGTGCAAAAAGATATTTTTCCCCCTCAGAACATATTTTTTCTCTTTCTTGCTGAATCCATATATAGAATTATGATTGGAATTTGTTGTCCTGAATTGATTATATTAGTATTGAAAATACATTGATTCTTTGGTAGAATGAGGTAATAATAAGGAAGTGTGCTGTCAGGGAATTTAAAGGCATAATTTTGCTTTTGTCATCTCTATTTCATTTCTGACCTCTCCCCAGTTTGGGGAAAGCAACCAGCCAAAAGACATCTTTAATAGCCACATCATGAAACATTTTTTAACACAGAAAGGAAAAAAATTACAGAAAGCAAATACAGCAAGTTGATTGAAATAGATTGCATGTCACTTTATATTAAATTGATTACTGATCCTGCTGAGGCTTCAACTTATGATCTACTTACACTTTATGGGAATTTAAGTGTGCATGTTGATGTGCTGAGGAATTGGAGCATTTCTTATTTTGTTTCTGTTAAAATTTGATATTTATGAACTTTGTAAAAATCTGACCTCAGTATTACTCAAATATCTGCCTTCAAGCAATGAGCCTCAGAAACATAAAACTGTAGTCACTGGCCAATGGAGTTTTCCAGAGAATGTATAAACAGAAGTTTGATGAACTTCTCTTATTAGTAGTGATGCCTTCCAAAATAGCATGCAATTAATATGGGAGTTTAGTTTCCTGTATGGTTTCATCCAAGACTGGGTTCACGGTCTAACAATATAAAAACAATGTTCAAACGGAAAGAGTGCACACTCAAACAAACAAGAAAACTGTGCCAGAATAACTGTTGTCTTCCTTATAAATCAATAAAGTCCCTAGTTACCTGTCCTTTTATCAAACTTCTGCTCTCTTAGAAACAGCCGCAGCTCAGCAGTGCAGCAGCACGGGCTTCTTCACAATGGATTTTTCTCTGCGGTTAAATATGATACTTTCCCAGCAACTCAGCGCCCTCTCAGCCTGGTCCCTAGGGACTCTCACTTCAAAGAAATGGATAGCACTAGTGTCCAACAGTAAAGACCGCATGGTGTGGTTCTGTAAGTTGGCTGAATCCTGCCATTGCGGTGAGTCTGCACGGGAATAGTGACCCTCTGCTGACTGTAGTCAGTTCTGGGGAAAACTGAGCAGTGCTGATAGACAACAATCAGCCAGGTGTCATTCCGACATCATTAAACAGCAAACAGCATGAGAACGCATGCCACTTGAATATTCCCTTGTGTAAATGGACAGTCTCTTATTGAAGGCAACACACAAATACTTTAACAAGGGAGAGAACTTGAGTGTGGTGGTAGACCCCTGTAGCATGAGATACGTGGGAAGCTAAAGTATAAAAATAAATAGAAGTTAAGTGTTCATATACAGCCTGAGTGACATTGGGCAACCACATCACACAATAGAAAACAACCGCGACAACATAACCTTGAGGCATTTAAAAAAGGAGGACAGTTCCAATGAAGAGCCAGATCACACATTTAACAGAAAGGCTGCCCAGAAACAACCGTGTGCTAAAAATTATAAAATAAATAGGGTACACATTGTGTCCTACCAGGATTTGGTGTTAGACAGTCAAAATATCTTTCAAATAAAAACTGCATTGCTCTTGGAAGCGAGTAGAAGATGGTGGATTGCTGAAATGATACAGTAACTGATGTGTGTTGGCTAGCGTGGGAGCATACTATATTTCCAGACTACGGGAACAAACGAGTTTTGTCTAATTCCATTCATAGACACTGTGAAATCTTGAGGAAGATGATGAAAAACAATTTTTTAAATGGAGTTTTGGAAAAGGTGAAATGATTTTGCTCTGTACATCATTTCTGGCCAAATCTAAGGTACAAAAAAATGAAAAAAAAACAGACATTTTCTGCAATAATCTCATAGAATTCAATTTGCAAAACCAGAATTTATTAATTCCTGCTTCATTTATTTATTATCATAAAAATAAACTCTGAGTTTGCTGTTGAGATTTTAGAACATCTATTCCCTCTGCTCTGTGATCAAATGTATTTATTTGTGAAGCTATTTTTTAAAGTACAGACAATTCTATCAAGGATACCAAATAAAATGAAAAGCTACAGTTTCATGGTATGTAATGTTCTGTTGAATTTGAGTTATTTGTATTAAAACTCAGCTCTATGTGAATTAAACCAACAGTTAACTATGTTGGCTTGCTTGGAGTTTTGCCCACTTTGTCAAAAGGTGGAATTCAAATAAGAAATTTAGTGTTCATAAATTGTATCCAAATGGAAGCAAATGTGCACTGAGAATATGATTAAAAGGGCCTTTGTGATGATGCATAGACTTACAAAAATTAATACTGTGGGCCTACGTGTTTTATTGGGTGAAATTCTGTAAGGTGAGTTTCATAAAACAGATTTCCCACCTGTTTGTTCAGCTGCTATACCCATCGTGTGTAAAATTTCTCGGGTCGCCAGGGCTTGGTCTACCTTTTACTTCTGATTTAAATGTTGAGACAGTGCCTTCTATCCCATATATTTAGGCATTCTTAAAGCTGCATGAAAAAAATGTGATTTAAAATTAATTTCTTCAATCAGTATTCATTTCTCATTGTGAGCACATCCTTTAAAAACACCATTTCTTATAACTTACACAGATTTAATTATGCAGTTGGGTTCATATAACACAGGACTTAAAAATAATTGTCAAGTTATACACCGAAAATATTATAAGAAAAAATTAATAGAGTAATATTTCAGAAGGGGAGGAAAGAAGGAAAAAATAACACTAAGGATGCTTGACAAGTCATAGGAAATCATATTATTTATATTTTTCTAAATATATGTGTGTATGTTTATATACAAATATATGCATATATATATATAACGTTATGCCTTTGTGAGTGATAAAAATGCCCCCCATGATCCATAGATTATCTAATAAACACCCAGTACTAAACATGAAAAACTTATTTTCAAATTGTAGGTAAGGAGGGTCCAAACATCTTCCAAAGCAATATAGGCTACTGCTGTTGTCCTTGGTTGTTTCCCACAAGCTGAGTATAATCGTAGCTGCTTAATTGAACTTAAAACCCATTAAACGGAAAGGAAAACATGCATACTACTAGGAACCCATTCAGTTATCTAGATGATGTCATGAATTTAAGAGAAGAGGCCACTGTTTTCACATTTAGAAAAGTGTATTTCTTAATTGCATCTGAACAATTATTCTTCTACCTACATATAAGAGTAGCCTTCACCCCTCATCAAAGAAGCTTTCCTTCCAGGAGATGGAGTGTATTACAGAAAGTCACACCTGGCCAAAAGGCAGAGAAGAAATGACCATGGGTGCCCAACCTCAACTGATACATCCAAAACACAACCCCTACAGCTAATGCATTGGGAATATCATGAAAGATGGAACTTAAAAATTATAAGAGCTAGAGGACTAGAAAGTCTGCTGCAAGATTGTGTCTCCTAGTTATTACAAGGAAATCTCAACAATATGGCTACCAAAACAGGACCTGAGCAGAGAACACTGTTTGAGAAGCCAACATGGATAAGAGAAGTATCATGGGGCTTCACCGTTAACTGAAGAAATACAGGCAATTGCAAACTGCTGAGAGATGTGAGTAAGTCTTCCTCATGGATGAACCCTGTAATTGATTATTCAACAGCAGGTGAACATCCTCTAAAAACATATATATGAGCAACACTAAGTGGACTCAACATATATATGCACATATCCAGTATATATTACATATATAAAATACGTATACATAATAAAGATTAGGAAGTTGAGAAAGAACAGAGAGATATTAGCAGTGTGGGAGGGAGGAGAGGAATGATACAATAACATAAATACTATACAGACATAGGAGATTAGCCGGGCGGTGGTGGCGCACGCCTTTAATCCCAGCACTCGGGAGGCAGAGGCAGGCGGATCTCTGTGAGTTCGAGACCAGCCTGGTCTACAAGAGCTAGTTCCAGGACAGGCTCCAAAACCACAGAGAAACCCTGTCTCAAAAAACCAAAAAAAAAAAGATTAGGAAAATAAATTAATATTTTTTATTGATTTTTTTATTGAGCTCTACATTTTTCTCTGCTCCCCTCTCTGTCTCTCCCCTCCCCTCCAACCCTCTCCCAAGGTCCCCATGCTCCCAATTTCCTCAGGGGATCTTGTCATTTTCTACTTCCCATGTAGATTAGATCTATGTAGGTGTCTCTTAGGGTCCTCATTGTTGTCTAGGTTCTCTGGGATTGTGATTTGTGGGCTGGTTTTCTTTGTTTTATATTTAGAAACCACTTATGAATGAGTACATGTAATAATTGTCTTTCTGGGTCTGGGTTACCTCACTCAAAATGATGTTTTCTAACTCTATTTTCCTGCAAAATTCAAGATGTCATTATTTTTTTCTGCCGTGTAGTACTCCATTGTGTAAATGCACCACATTTTCCTTATCCATTCTTTGGTGGAGGGGCATTTAGGTTGTTTTCAGGTTCTGGTTATGACAATGCTGCTATGAACATAGTTGAGCACATGTCCTTGTGGCACGATTGAGCATCCTTTGGGTATATACCCAAAAGTGGTATTACTGGGTCTTGAGGAAGGTTGTTTCCTAATTTTCTGAGAAATCACCACACTGACATCCAAAGGGGTTGTACCAGCTTGAATTCCCACCAGCAATCCAGGAGTGTTCCCTTTACCCCACAACATCTCCAGCATAAGCTCTCATCAGTATTTTTGATCTTGGTCATTCTTACAGGTGTAAGATGGAATCTCAGAGTTGTTTTGATTTACATTTCTCTGATGACTAAGGATGTTGAATATTTCCTTAAATGTCTTTCAGCCATTTTAGATTCCTCTGTTGAGAGTTCTCTGTTTAGGTCTGTACTCCATTTTTTATTGGATGATTTGTTCTTTTGATGACCAATTTCTTGAGTTCTTTGTATATTTTGGAGATCAGACCTCTGACTGATGTGGGGTTAGTGAAGATTTTTTCCCATTCTGTAGGCTGTCATTTTGTCTTGTTGACAAGCCCTAGTTCTCTCTTGCTTGATACAGGCAATATTCCCATTACTGCATGTAGTAAAATGAATTGACTTAGTTATGTTAAATACATAGTTATGCCCATTTGAATTAAAATTCAGGAGATATGTATTGAAGGTTTATTATGTGTTTCTGTTCATGTCACTAGGGATATGAAATTGATAATGCATCCACCTTCTGACACCTTAGAGTTCATATTCTGCTTGAGGAGAGAGAAAACAAGCATATAAATGAATAAATTAATAAATTAATAGTTGTATCTAATAGAGGAAAAGTGGAAGCTGAGAAAAACACAGAGAATTACAAGCTTCTTTTTGGACAGATTTTGTAAAATCCAAAACCATACTTAGTCTTTGTCCCTAATTCCTACAGCAGAGCTCAATAAACCTGTTGAATTTTTTTGCTTTCTTTTTTGCAGTTATCTTTTATTTTTTCATTTAAAATAGATTTTTTATACAATATATTTCAATTGTAGTCTTACCTTCCCCAACCCCTTCAACTCTTTCTACTTCCCCAAACACCCAAATCCACACATGTTCTTTCTTTTTCTCATTAGAATATAAAAAGTAACTAATAATAATAAAATAAGATTAAAGCAAACAAACTGAAATAAAAATAATCAAGAAAAGCATAAGAAACAATTGCTTAAGTGTGGTTTGTATACACAGACTACGTTGGAGAAAACTAAGTTTTTGTCTTTGTAAGAGGTTATCAGCTGGAGGTAGCTTCTGTTTTAGGATAGGGGCTTGTGTCTTCTTCCCCTCTCAGCATTGGCCTTAGACCTATGCAAGCGCTGTTCATGTTGTCACTGTCTCTACCAGTCCTGTTGTGTCTAGAAAGCCTCGTTTCCTTGGAGGACTTCCATCTCCTCTGGCTCCTACAATCTTTTCCTCTTCTGCAGCATTCCCTGAGCCCTGAGAGAAGGGATTCGATGGAGACATCCCATGTTGGATTTGTTCCAAACTCTATCACTCTCAGCACATTGTCCAGTGTGTCTCTGTGTTTGTTCTCATCTACTGCAGGAGGAGGAATCTCTGATGATTACAGAAAGACCCCAAAATTCTTAAGTGTTAGGAATTTATTGCTACTCATCACAAGATTGTTATATCGGAATTGAGCTGGAGTCACAGAGATGACATAGGAAAGAATCTTTGAACAATCTTAAAATTTCAGGGTTAAATTTATTTAAGCATCCTGTAATGGTTAATTTTAAATTTATCAACATCTGCAAACAACTGAGAGGATGTACCTCTGTGCATGCTTGTTGGGGGTTATTGTGATTGTTTTAGAAACCACAGGGACCACTCCCTATGCAGGGGATACTGAAATGTATAAAATGCAGCCAAGAAGGAGTTCTAGCCTTGTCTGTGTGTGTGTTTCTTCACTAGGAATGAGACGTGAACAGCTGCTTCAAGCTCCTACTAACTTGATTTCCACATTATAATTGACTGTGTCCTTGGACTGTCAATCAAAATAAAACTTCATTTGCTTTGTTGAAGGTATTTTGTCACAGCAACAGAAAAAAAAAACAAAAACTAAGAGTCACTCACTCATCTTTAGGAAGAAGGCGAATGAATTAGAGATTGGGAACTAAAACAATATTTGAACAAATTCAGTGAAACATTCCAGAGATAGAAATGAGGGGAGATAGTAGATTATAGATGATAGATAGATAGATAGATAGATAGATAGATAGATAGATAGATAGATAGATAGATAGATAGATAGATATAGAGATAGATAGATAGATAGATAGATAGATAGATAGATAGATAGATAGATAGATAGATAGATAGATAGATGACAGAGACAATAAATTACATAGACATCTACAAACATAATATTGGCTTTATTTTCAAGTAAGGGGTGAGGCCACTGGAAGGTTTTGTAGAAGAAAAACAGTGATTTACAGCTTATGTTTTAAGAATAGACTACAGCTTAGCATAAATGAGAACCAAATAAGCAGTTATGATATTGTGACCATCATCCAGGAAGTGATGAAAAGGTGTTTGGGTAATGTTGACATTTTTTTATTTTGTATTTAAAATTCTTTTTTTAATATTTATTTACTTATTTATTATAGATTTCTGCCTCCTCCCCGCCACCGCCTCCCAATTCCCTCCCCCTCTCCCAATCAACTCCCCCTCCCTCAGCAGCCCGAAGAGCAGTCAGGGTTCTCTGTCTTGTAGGAAGTCCAAGGATCTCCCACCTCCTTCCAGGTCTAATAAGGTGAGCATCCAAACAGCCTAGGCTCCCACAAAGCCAGTGCGTGCAGTAGGATCAAAACCCACTGCCATTGTTTTTGACTTCTCAGCAGCCCTCATTGTCCGCTATGTTCAGCGAGTTCGGTTTTATCCCATGCTTTTTTTAGACCCTGTCCAGCTGGCCTTGGTGAGTTCCCGACAGACCATCCCCATTGTCTCAGTGTGTGGGTGCACCCCTCGCGGTCCCGAGTTCCCTGCTCGTGCTCTTTCTCCTTCTGCTCCTCATTTGGGCCTAACTACAAGTGTTGACATTTTAGGCACAGAAATGACAAGAGTTCCCGTTTAATTAATGTGGAGTGTTAATGAGGAATGGGTAAAGAGTCTTGTGGTAAAGGATAAACAGTTGACAGTTTGTGTGTTTTTATTGGTAGGGACACTAGTAGCAATAGTGCTTGCCTGATAGCAGGACCGCCATCATTATATGAATACAGTGGCCTAGGCCTTGGTTCATATAAAGCTGCAAACTTTGTTTTAATTTCTTAGGTTTATCATATTGTTCTTTTTATTTGCTTCTGTGTTTTATACTGAATTATCATGTGCCATTGAAGGCTCGTGTGATTATGCCTCCTATTGATTCCTTACTGGCCAAATAGATGTTCTTAGAAGATAATCTTGATGCACCCATGATTTACCTGCACAGTGAATTTTGTAGCCTCCCTCTCAACACTGTCTACCCACCTCATAACTTCCCTGTGCAACCCCAAATCCAAGTACCTAAAATGGCTCAACAAAGAAATAACACTTTACTTGGGTAAGCAGTGGTCCATGGGAAGATAAGATGCTGGTTTTGACTTTCCCATTCCCAGCTTTGGGTCCTCTGTATAGATGCCACTATTGCTGTATCACTGGTTCTGATGTTTTTCTACGGGCCCGCAATTGTTTTTTCATGTTTAAAGGACAAAGGTGTTTAATGGAAAGAAGATACAGTTTGAAAAATACTATGAATATAAGAAAAGGGTTAGTATTTTAGCAACTTAGCTGGTTCTCTTCTTCACATTGCAAATGAGTTTTACATGTCCATTTGATAATGGAGCCTGTAATGTATGCAGCCAGTTTTAGCTGTAGTTTGAAAATGTCAGGTATAGGAGATCAGAAAACATTCAAGAGCTGAGTAATGAATGAGGTGTAGAAGGCATTTCCTCTTTTCAGACTTGCCTTGCATGCTCATTTGCCTGTTGAAGACATGCTAAATCCCACAAAGCATTAGTATGTAAGGAAGAGATCTCTATTTTGACCTAAAGTGTCTCAGTTCTGTTTAGGCATTCCTCAAAGTGTTCTTCATGTCAACTGGTTTTTTAAGTGACATCTGCTTACATTTCAGAATTTACTGTTTTTGACAAATTTCTTAGAGTATGTTTTTCTACCAGAACCTGTTCACTATGAATTCATTTCTGTTCCAAGGTCATTGAAGTCAAACATATCTCTCCCTTGGATTTTCTTGTTCCAACCATCAAGATATTTTGTACCTACTCATTCATTTCTACCATTCATCTTTACCATTTACCATCTTAGAATATTTACCTGATCTCCAAAACCCACATGAGGCACAACCAGAGAAAGGAATAACTGACATAACATCAATGATGGTCTCAACTAACTCTGGTAGAAGAGACGTTGGCCAGAGGTTATGGCAAAGAATGGTATGCCCTGAGATCTACTCTATTCTATTCTGTATCTGTCTATTTAAAAGGGGACTTTGGTTCCCAAGGAATCATTTGAAAAACTAAACATAGCCTATTTATAGAATATATCCTCCCAGTATTCAAATCATTAAATCTATCTTCTTAGCTCATCTTTGAGCCCTTCTTGTCTTTTTATTTAATTCATAGCATGAATGAAAAATGGAAAAAAAACAATAGAGGAGCCTTTTTTTATTTTACACACACACACACACACACACACACACCTCAAACTATTTCTTGTTATAACTGGAAAATGGTTTTGGAATTCCTAAACTAAAAATGTTCCATTTCTTTCTGTCTTTTTTTCCTGATAAGTGTCCCCAGAAAGCCAAAATTGGATAGTCATTGAAAACTATAAAAGAACGGCCACTCTCTGTAATTGCTGTTCAAGCGCTCTTCTTAAATGCAGTTACTGTGCCATGAGATGGCATTCTTCAGAAGCACACTTTTAAACTTTAAAAGCAATCTGTCAATATTTGGGTGTCCCATTTTTCGCGCCATGTTCTCCAGGACAATTGGGCCATAACAAAATGGTCTCTATCACTTGGAATGAGGTTGCCTCTTCAAATCTAGACACCCAAGAAACCAGGTATCCCAATACCACTGTAAATTCCTCCGAAGAATTGGACTGAGCTTATCACTCAAAGGGAAAGAACACATTAAAACAACACGGAGATGTGTCTAGCACTTGCAGTCCCTTAACTGTGAGTTTATATCTGACTGAATAGCAAACACTCACAATAAAATCCCTCCTGCACAGAGCATCCCCTTAAATACTGTCAAAAACTGAGCCCTCATACATACTGACCTCTTCTGATGAACTTTCCCTTGTGTCCAGTTTCCTTCCTGACTCTGTAATTTGTGTTTCTTATTTCTGCTCACTCCTGCTTAGTCTTCAAATCTGCTTTTCTCCTGACCACACAGAGTTCTTCTGACTGGAGTCAGACTTGCTTGTTTTCATTGGTTGCTTCTAGGATATAATATCCACTGTAAATTTTCTGTTCATATGGCACATTGACAGTCCATGGTTAAGTGCACTCCACTCCTGTTACTATCAAAACTGTGAAGTTGCCTCTGCCTGCAGGAATCTTGCGTATCCTTTATGACTGAATGCTGATATCTTTGATCTTCCAAGTCCTTATAGTGAATTAAAATTTATAATTATTCTATTTCTCTTCTCTGTGATATTCTACCCTGATCAGACAATACAAATGCTCACCTAAGTGGATTAATGAGTGACCATAAACAGTTAGATAACTGAAATTTTAGGGTTCACTCCTCCAAAGTGCCCTCATTTTTAACCATAAGCATATTCTAGGAATATTTGAGGCCAGCCATAGTTCTGAATACTTATTAGAGTAACTAAGAATTCACTGACTTCTACTGTATTAAAAATTATGGTTTCTATAAGTAAATACTTAAATCAATACCACACTAGAGGGAGGGAAATATGATAGAGAGCATGCACAAGACCCTAAGGTTCACTTCACCAATATTCAAAGCTTAAATTAAATAGTGAGTAGATAAATATCAGCCAAAGGAAGGTATTCACAGAACAGAATTTAAGAAGGTTCCAAACAAAGTTTTATCATGTCCTCGGTATTTATCTTCAATCAGAACTCCCAGTGTCTATATATTTAGGGAGAGTTCTCCCAGGGGCTGACATAAGCCCTAGTATTCAAAAATTGTATTTAGGCTTTATTGTGTAGGTAAGATGATTTATTAGAGACCCAAATGGCTGAACTCAGCCTCCTTGTCAGCTGATGTTAAATAACCCACATATCACTTTAAGTCACACGAGTTGTCTTTCTAATATGCCCCCTTTCTCATTCTGAGAATGTTAGGTATTGCCCATCCTTACACGAAACAAAGGACCTGGCATTTCCATCGGAAGCTGAAAGCAGAGACCAGATCGCTATCTGCAAAAGTCCATGCTTTCTTTAGTTTGTTTGACTAGTGTTTACCCAATGGCATGATAGCATGTAAACATAGCAATGCGTGCATTTGAAACATCATTGTGACATCTTGCATCTCCTTGTCTCTTTAGAGACTCTACTGTATCAGTCTTCATCACTATCCACAAGCACATTCTCCTCCTTAGTGTACTATGTATACGCAGTAGAAGTAAAAGTGAGTTTTGTTTAAGTCACTGATATTTGGAGTTGCTTATGACAGAATGACCCAGCCAAGCCTAACTGATATTTCGACAAAGTTTTCTCAGATTAGGCTATATACCACTTTCTTTTGGTTCTCCAAGGACCACATGAGGTTTCAAAATTAGATTTGGACTGTGCATATTGCCACAGTTGCTAGAGGATATAATCAAAGATTTAGTTTGTGTAATATATAATGTACAAGATAAATTAAACAAAAACTTTAAAGTTTTTGTTTGTTTCAGAAAGGGTTCTTGGCTGTCATGGAACCTGCTCTGTAGACCAGGATTGCCTCCAATTCACAAAGATCTGCCTTTCTCTGCCTCCTGAGTGTTGAGATTAAAGACATGCTGCTCCACTATCACCCAGCTAAAGGTTTTTCTTTAAAACACACACACACACACCAAGCAAAACAAAACAAAACAAAAACTAAATTATATGATTAAACCAGGCATAGTGGCACAGGCCTTTATTCCCAGCACTCAGAGGCAGGTATATCCCAGAGTTTGCCACTAGCCTGGTCTACAGAGTGAGCTCCAAAGAAAGGCGGGGCTACACAGAGAAGTCCTAACTTTAAAAACCAAAAACCAAAAAAAAAAAAAAAAAAAAAAAACAAAAAAAAAAAAAAACCAAAAAAAAACCAAAAAACAACAACAACAAAACTAAAAGCAAAAACAAAATACCGTTTAAAATAAACGTAATCTCCAAAATTCTATTCAATTCCTCTTGCAGGAAAACTTTGGTGTGGCTCAAATGTGGAGAACAGGGCGGTTTTCAAAGCTAGAAACCTGATCCTGTCATCTGGCTCCACAGCTGCAGGGAAGTAGCAAAGAATGAGCTCTTTGAAGCAAGGAGGTAACAGAAGCTAAAGACTTGTAGTTGGAGGGAGGCTGGAAACAAACAATAGCTAAAATAAGCAGTTATCTGGAGGGGGTTCCACACAAAAAGGCAGTTTAAGAAAAGACTAAGATAAGTTAAATAAAACACCCTGACTTGGTTCCTAGACTAGATCTGGGTAGTTTTCTTTGGGATTTTCCACCAAGGAGATAAGGTTCTATTTAGACTTGGAATGACCTCAGCAAGAAAGAAAATAGGAACCACTGCACTGTCTTGACCTGACACAAACCAAACTCCCTTTTTGCCAGTACTAAGAGTCCCTGCATAAGCTTTCCTACCAGACCTACTTAAACCACCAGCCACTTGGCTGGATCCTGGTGGCACCTACTTTTGAAAGGTCTTCAAATTTTTTCAGTAGTTGTTGGTTGAAGAAAGAGCATATAGAAAAGAATAAGGATAGAAGCTTAGGGAACTTAATTTCTATCAACATTATTGCATTAAAACAATTTATTTAGTTTTATTAGCATGTGTTGTAGATAATGGTTTCATTATGACATACACAACATACAGACATACACACATATGTATGTATATAAAGATCATGTTTACCGCCGTAGCCCTACAGCAACTGGTCTATTTCCTTCTCCTAGTTGGTCCTCCAGCCATTGCCATGTCTTCTTTTCTCTTTTGACTAAACACACAAGACAAAACACAGTTTCATGTATTTAGAAATTATAGGTATCATTATACTACATCACTATGAATAGAGGTCATATTCACTATCTCCATGACAAAAAAAAAATCTCATTGAAAAATATTTCACATTACTTTCCCACTAGTTTTGTGCTTTCAAAATGATTTCTTCATTTTGCAATTTTTCTCTTTATCTTTTATCTCTCTGAAAATGTTCACAGTTTTTAGGAGGACAGACTGAATTCACTTAACTCTTCAATATAGGTGGTGGTAAATGGCAGTAAGATGTTTACCTCTGAGCTTCATTTTGCCTCTGTGAATTGAGGACACCAGTGTGTGCTAGCTGCCAAGCCTCTGGATTGACATCTGGCTATGGTGCCTCATGAAGTGTACGTGAGGTTGCTACCAGACTTAGGGCACAGCTAATAAAACTACCTTTATGATTCCACTCAACACCCCTGCATGCTTTGGAACAACAGGGCCAAGTTATACTTGGTTGTAATTTTCATACATGTAAATCTGAATCAGTTGTGGTTGCCTTCAACTTAACCATACAGTATTAAGGATTGGCACTTTGAGCATTGTTTCTACCAAAATAATCCCTCCAACTTCACTCATCACAGAACTTGTATAACTACAACTAGAGACATTGCTTACAAATGTGGTACCTAGGATCGATCTGCAACTCACAGAAATAGTTGTTGCGTACATCTTTGTATTCTGTTTTTCTTATATATGCATGTATGTTTCAGATACAGAAAAACATTATAAGAATTGGTTGTACTTCCTTTATTCTAATGATTTACCTCTATGGAGTTGCTGCTTATCAAGGATCTCCAAGTAGTTTGAAAATAAAACTCAACTAAAGACATTCCATGTTTCTGAAAAAGACCCTTGGCTCTTTGTGATCATGTGGCATTTTATGCATCATATAATACTAACAGTAAAGTGCATTTTAAAAGCCCTATTTCCTAAGATAATCCTTTCCTTCTGAAGTAATTTCTTTGCTTTTTTATGGACCTGTTTTAGAAAATAAAGAAACCATTCAGATGGTTATTACTTTGGATGTTCAAAATGTGTCACTGTCTCTCAAAGAGCACTTCAAGTGACAAAAAGAAGAGTGGAAACAAATACATTTCCTAGATGATTATAGATTGCGTGAAACAGCTAAAAGATGGAATACTGACTGACAGCTGTTTTCTGTGACCTGGAGTCTGTGTCCAGTGAAAATGTAACTGAACAATACAAATATTTTTAAATGTGTCCTATGGATGTGTCCTCATCAGCAGAAAGGAAAACAAGCTGCCCACTTGTTAAATAAGTACTGGTTCTAGTTTCATTCCACAACAGTTTGCAGATGTTTTCACACGGAACATTCTAAAACGTACCAAGCATACTTCCTTTGTTCGCATAAAGATGTTTTACAACTCCTGCTTTGTTTGGTTTGGTTTTGCTTAAACGCAGTTTATTATTGTTTTATGATGATGGACAAATGAAGGGCAACAACTGAGGTAATGATGTAGAAATAATCTAGATGATGCTGTTGTTTTAGTGATCTGTAAAAGTTTTTCCCCTAATTTTTCTTATCATAGATAAAATATGAGGAATTTAATTTTTTTTAAATTAAAAAAGAGCACAGTGATAGAAAGGAAGAAGCTGACTATGTCTCTGAACAGTTTGAAGGTTTTAGCCGCACGCAATCAGTATCTCCAGATGTGGTATGTGAAGTTGTCTTTTCACCTCAGCCTTTTCCATCACAAAGAGTTCTCCTGCTTTCTAATGATGGTTGGCACTTGAGAATTATGACAATAAAAAAAAATGGTGCCCTCAGGAAGGATGTAGAAGACTGAGTTGTAACCTCCAATGAGTGCACATCTGCATGGGATGTTATATCTAGATTCTAGATTGGAAATGGAGTTCCATCTATACCTTGAGAAGAGGGTAAAAATTAACATGTAGATTTAAAAACTGATCACACATAAAACTTCTCATTGTTACATAGTACAGCACTCAAAGGCTATTGAAGGGATTTAAGCTTCACTTGTGTGGTAGACACTCCTAAACAGGCACTATATTTACAACTTTTTAAAGTGGTGGTTGGCAAAGCCATATTGAACGTGGTAGTCTTGTATAAATGACCTGATTCAGCCATTTACAACTTACTTAACCCTGCATAGCTCAGTTACTCTGTTTAAATATCTAAATCTTTATGATGATAAAGACACTAAAAGCTAACTCTTGAAGGCTTACCAATTACCACATTTTATAATCTCTACATTCTATCATCTAATTCTCACAAAGATCCTACAAGCAAGTCCTGGATTATTATTTCTATTTTATAAATAATAAAACTGAGATGTAAAAGGATTGTAATATTAATCTTATTTAATGGCAGGAGCCATGCAGCTTCTTCAGGGAGCAACACCTGAGCTTAGCATGAGCAGCTCTCCTTATGGCAAAGCTTCAAGATTCTGTTCCATTTGGCAAGTACCGATGGACAGTTCACTGTGTAATCTTGGGCATGACCATGGGAGCATGTGTAGTATGTGCTCTTTTTGCTTCCACTATGATCTGCATACTGATAGCCTGAACGGCTTACAGTATAGTGAAATTTAATGAAACATATTTGCATAATGATCCTGGAAAGAATGATTTTAACCATAAGAGTTTTTAAAAAATATATTATTAAATAGATGATATCAGGAGCTAAGGGAACACACCAGGAACAGGGAATGAAACAAAATCACAGAAATCCACTGTTCCCTCACTTTGAATAGCTGTGCTAATAGATTCCAAGAAGGAAGGAGAGATAGGCATAAGGATAAAGGAGATGTGGTGCCACCATGAAGGGTAAGTCTCCAGGTTATGTTGCCTGAAGTATGAATGGAAAACTCTGGCATGCACCCAGAGGAGATAGAGCAGTCCAAAATGTAAATAAATTGATCCAGCTCTGCCTAGTAAGTTTATTCTGAGAACCCAAACACTATCAGATGTAAATATTAACCACAAGAGACAAAATTCTCTCTCCCCCTGCATGACACTGTAACTGCTTATGATACCAACTAGGTACTGTTCTACTCGTAGGTATGCCTAGTTAGGAAAGTTCCTTTGTTGCTTGTAATGTTTCCCTTTTTTCTGTTTAAACAAAAAAGAAAGGCTTTAACATTACCATAGTAAGATTACATATAACAAAACAGTTATCAAGCAAGAATTACAATTACAATATTTATATCTATTTTATCTTGCTTATCATAACTAAGGAAAACTTTTATTCTTCAACTCCATCAAAGACTCCAGAAGGATATGATATTACCTAAGTAAACAAGAAATCCAAAACTCTAGAAATGACAGAGACATTTCGCTGCCTGTACAGTCACCCAAAATTCCTCTGTACCCTTGGGGCATCTATCTTCAGCCTACAGGCCTATAGTATCCAGCAGACATTTCCATGAAGCAGGAAAATTCCAAAGACAGTTCAGTCACTTTCTGCTGTGTCCTGCAGAATGTCTCGCAGACTCTTTCATGAGTCAGGAACCCCGAAAGATCATCTCACCTTTAGGCAAGTTCAGCAGTCCTCTTTCTGGGGGTTCTTTGTGTCCAGTTCATGCATCAATCCAGGCAAAAGCAGTTTCATGCCCAAATGGCTAACCAACTCCATAAGGATCCTCTTTGATGCCCATTTTCCTCTCAAAGTAGATTGGTGCTGCCAGGAGCAGACGTGTCTCATTGTCATGAAAAGCCCTAAGTTATTAAAACATTAAATGCCATGTTCTGTAGTCTTTGAAAGATATGAAGAATGCCTATCTAATTGAAATATATCTCTATATATCTAGAAAATCTAACTAACATGACTACAAGCTTGACTATTATCGATGATTATCTACTAACAACCTATATTTCCTAATTATATATTACATTTTTAAATGAACTACATAATCACAATACCTTAATCAAGAGCAGAAATACATATACATACAACAAAATTGACCTTAAAATCCATACCAATGCAAATTATTCATATCTATATCATATACCCCTTTAAATGTAAAAGAACATTTATAAGCAATATTCGGGAACATGGGCACAGTTTTTTTCTCTCCAAACTGCTTCCTGCTGAATGGGGGTGCTGTTATTCAGATTTTTCATGGTGTAACCTGTGTGCCAGGGTCATCTCAGTCGGCAGTTGAATGAAGTAATTTTTTGAGGGTGTTCACAGCAACCTTTCAGGAGGGCATGGTCTATCATATCATATTGGGATAGAAGCAATCCAAAGGGTGTCATCCTCTGTGAAAACAAAAGAAGACCCTTTCCAAAGCATCATATCCTTATATCCAAATTGTGAAGTCATACCCTCATGATATCCGTTCTGGTTCCACTTGGCAGCCCATATAATGAAATGTCTCTCTGTACTTAGCTCCTTCATAGTCAAAAATTTTAAAGAAAACACAATGTACATAATCCAGACTCTCTGTAAATTTTCCATTGTTACGTGGCTTATTTTTCTTTGTTTCTTTTAATCTACAACTATCTGCACTCTGTCTCTTTAAAGACTTTACCCCTTTTTTTAAACCATTAACCTTATTTTCTATATTTTTTCTTCTCTCTCTCAAGCCTACATACACTCATCCAACACTGTGGTCTTTTATGTCTGAATCTGTTTTATTGTGAATCTGTAATTTTTTTACTATCCAGGAGCATTTTTTTTAATGTAAGTTTCTGTGTAATTGGTATAAATTTCTTTCTTTTTCTTTCTGATTTTTATTAATTAATTAATTTAATTATTAAAGATTTCTGCCTCTTCCCCGCCACCACCTCCCATTCCCTCCCCCTCCCCCAATCAAGTCTTCCTTCCTCCTCAGCCCAAAGAGTAAGCAGGTTTCTCTGCCCTGTAGGAGGTCCAAGGACCACCCACCTCCAGGAGCATTTTTTAAAATGTTAAGCACTTCTTAAAAACTTAAGTTGCACCATGTACAGGTAATATGGTACCACTTGTGTCCTGCCCATTCTAAACCTTAACTGTGCTATTATTATGGTAATTATGGTAGTTCCTGCCTGAGATCAGCACAGTTCAGCATAGCGGAGCTGAGCCTCCCATGCCTCAGAGCCATTTGGTGTCCCTGAGCCACTCACAGTTCCAGGCACACAGCAGTCCACTTTGCCATCAAGCAAGCTATAACACTTTACTCCAAATGATCCATTCAAAGACTCTGTCTCCCGCAGGAGCCAGAGATCACGATGGCAGCACAGCCCAGAAAGCCGGCATTTTAAAACAGCCAGTTTTTTCCTGCTGCTGAGTCAGGAAAATTTCTTTGCAGCAATCCACCCACAAACAACTAAAAGCTGCGTTAAACTCTCCCCCCCCCCCCTTTTTTAAGCCCTCTCAGGTTTTTAAGTGGATTTAGTCCATCATGTTGGTGAACCACTCTGTGGTGGGCTGCGTTCCCAGCGCCCGGCCATCTGCACTGTGAGCTTTACCAGAAATAATTACACAGAAACTGTATTCTTTTAAACACGGCTGGCCCATTACCTCTGGCCTCTTATTGGCTAGCTCTTACATATTGTTCTAACCCATTTCTAATATCTGTGTAGCCCCACGAGGTGTGGCTTACCAGGAAAGATCTTAACCTGCGTCTGTGTCTGGTGAGAGAATCATGGTGACTGACTGACTCGGCTTCTTTCTCCCAGCATTCTGTTCTGTTTACTACACCTACCTAATTTTCTGTCCTATTAAAGGGCCAAGGCAGTTTCTTTATTTAACCAATGAAATCAACACAAAACAGAAGACTCTCCCCCATCATTGAAACAATGAAGAAAATGATAGAGATATAGGTCAAAAAAGTAATGGCTACCCATGGGCGAGTTCGAAGATGGAAGGGGAAAGAAGCAAGGAACAAACTGGTAATTGTTGTAACAATTTTTAGAAACTCAGAAAGTAAAAACTAATTATAAAACTGTTCATACAAACCACTGAATGAGTATAAATAAAGACAGCTTAACAGGATCACTCAGTCTTATTGAGAAGAGAATGGCAGGGGAGAGAGGAGAGAGCACACAGTAATGGCTATTTCATGAAGATGGGCTGGAAGAGTTATGTAAATTTTGTAGGTCCTGTCAAAGAGTCAATGGGTATCAAACAGGGTCTCAAAATCAAGCCTGCTTTAGATAACCATGTATGGTTCTGATAGGATAATAATGAAGGCTTTGAAGTCTTTTTGGATCCAAACAGAAAATATGATCCCTTTAAAAATATCTTTGGCGAGAAATGACATCTGGTACATTTAAAGAAAATTTCTATGTTCCCCAATAAGAGTTCTAATTATTGGAGAAATATTATGATAACTGATTCAACTACTTGGTCCTGTATGTTTGTAACCCAGAGACAAATCATGCTGTAGCATGTGTATTTACCAGAAAATATTCCATAACCACATGAATTAGGGCTGCATTTTCTATTAAAATTGGCTCAAGAGAAAATTAGCTGCAAGAGATATTTCCTGCATGAATCCGTAGAAATAATACATAAGACATTTGAACCAGAAACACAGTCATTCCAAGGCAAAAACTACTTTGTACCCAGTTTACTATCAGCCAGATAAATACTAGCTAGAATAACTGATAAATAACATTAACAAGTTGTCTTATTTCTTTCTGTAGAGGTCCTAAGAATCGGCATTGAAATTTTAGCCATTGAATGTGTCAAAGTTATAATGTGCTCTGACGTCTGGCAGCAATAACAGAGAAAGGATTGAAGCCTCAGAATAGTGATGAGATTCCAGGGAGCAACAAAATAATATAAGACTATACTAGTCAAATAGTTAACACTAGCTGCAGTATCAAATACTTCTAATGTATCAATACTGTGAACTTCATATTAATTAGTTATTCTTTTTTCCTCACAGCCTGATATGGGCTGAGTAGTTCTCATTAGTAGATGTTTTCCAAACAATGACTCTCTAAGCTGGATGTTGGTTTAAGAACTCCATCTTGAAATTCTATACTTGGAAGAATTCTTGTTATCGTACTCCATATCAATGACTACTTTAATTAAAGTGGTGTGTGTGTGTCTTGTAGAAGTCACTTTCCCATTAAACTACATTTAACATAACATAGATGTTATTTCTATTGAAAACCATATGCCCAATGCCTAGATCTGTTCTAGGCACCAAGTATTTCTAAAATAAATATTTGTCATTGAAAATGGCCTTTGGAATATAGTCGGATTTGTTTATTCAGCTTTTATTGAGAATCAACTATAAGCTAACCATAGTTTTTCTCATTTTTCCGTGAAAGCTGCCACCATTCACCACTTACAGGAATGACACGTCAATATGGTGCATCTCAGTACCTGGTCCCCACTAAAGCTCCACCACACCAACAAAACACCACCAACACCTAACCCACCTATGACCACAATCACTCAAACTGCTTTTCATTCAATGGTCCCTACTCCATCCTTTCCACCGTAACTCAGGCTTAAAAATCTCAGAAATCTTTCTAACAGTTCTCTCAGATCTCATTAGTTTCTAAACCCAACAGATTTGACCCACGAAAGATCTCCTGAATTCATCCTTTTCTTCCGTGTCCTCAGGGCTACTACCCTACTTGTGGTTTTCAGTACTTGTCACCTGATCTAATTCAATAGCCTCCCAGGGTGTCTCCTCACTTTCATTCTCTCCCTCTTCCAATCTACTTTACACACTGCAGCCAGAGTAATTGACCCAAAGGTCAGCTCACTCCCCTAGTCAAAAACCTTCAGTGACTCCCCATTTTTAACCAAAAAGGAGCAGCAAACCCTCAGACTGGAATTCAAAAGCCTATGTAATCTGGCCCCAATTTATTTTATATTTTCGTCTTATTTTATACTACTCCTTCTCATAGCCAAACTGGTTTTGTTTTCATTTCCAGAACTTGCCTTGCACTTCATTACTTTCAAGCCTTGCTCATGTTCTCTTTGCTGAGTCTGACCTCCCTTCCTTCCCATGAACTTGCTGTCTCCTCTCACCTCTCTCCACAGGGAGCTTCAGGTCACACTATGTGGGTGTTTCAAAAGTTGAATGGATGGGATTTTGTGGCTCAGTAATTCACTTCTGAATATCTTGGCTAGAGAGTTTCCTAATTTCGTTCATTTTCTTTAACAGCATTCCTCCTTTCTTGATCCATACCTAATATGCATGTCCTCAGTAATTATTCAGTGTGATAATGTCTTCTCTTCCTAGTCTTCTTCACTTGGGGGTTTTGGTCCTTCTCTGAATTTAATTTTGCTATAATATATAATCAGGAGTCACTACATTAAAAATAATCTAAAACTTATATTCTTAAACAAATACTTCCATTTTTTTTGAAAATATAGAAAATTTTCAGGGAGTATTTTAATTTTACTGACCTAAGTTTACCAAGAATAATAGCATATACTTATATCACAAAATTAGCAAAACTCATTTCATTTACTACTTGAATTTTTCTGTTCACTCACAGTTATTTAGACATCCCAAAACAGAATTTTGCAATAGAACACTGTCACAGAGCAACCCTTACAATTTGGTTTCAATGATCTTAAAATTTTGACTTTTTTAAAAAAAGTAAAAATGTTTCTGTTTTTAATCAGGAGGAAGTAAATGGATTAAATACCACATTATCATATCATGTAATAAGACACTATACAACCCAACAGGACACACGAAACAAACATTCTCAGACATCAAACCACTGATAACCTATGACAGTGAATATGTAAACAAAAGGTACAGTTCGGTATATTGTATGATTTTTCTACCTTTCAAAGCATATGATGACAAACTTGCAAAACTGAAAGGTGAAAATCAAAGCTTGAGATATATTGATAACTCACATATCAGATAAGAGTCCAAGTGAGGAAATAACTCCTTTGAACTCCTTAGAATCCTATACATTTTAATAATTTTGATGATGTGATTTTTGTTGAGTCTGTGAGATACTTTGAGGCTAAGGAAATAGTTTTGGAGAAAAAAATATTAATGTTATTAATTAGAAGCAAATGATTCTAGTAGATTACACAGGAATAGTACATATCACATTGTAACCTGCCAAAGTGGAGAGATCTAAATGAAAATTTATGATTCTGATAGGGACTCAGGATAGGCCATATGTATCATTAACATAAACTTAACCCCAGAAAAGAATAAAAGCCACAATATATGTCATAAAAATAAAAAAAAACATAAAGCAGAACAAGGTGATAAACAAAATTTAAAAACAATTTAATGTTACAATCAGTTAATTTTTAAAAAGTAAAACCCTATAAACCAAACAATATAGCATTTATGATGTCTAGCATCTAATGAAAATTATTAGACATGTGAAAAAGGAGACATGATGGCAATAAAGAGAGACTCCAAACCAAAACAGAACAGACAATAGCTTTATAGTTGCTGCTAAAGGATGTTTTTAAGTTAAAAAGAAAATAATAATATTAATAAAAGGGATTAAGGAAAGAAAAGTAGCAAAGCAGATGAAATGTAACATTAGAAATAAAATGTTCATGGGACATGCATCACATTATTTACATCCAAAAGTTTTTAATATGAAAGCATAGCCAAAGAAATTTTGCAAAAGGAACAATGTAAAAGAGAAAATTTAAAGTGATTAATTTAGAAAGTCTTCAGAAAATGCTAAATGGTAGAGGTGAGTTTAATAAGTTTGATAAAAGCCAAAACTCTGACACAGGGAACTGAAAACATTCTCAACTGAATAAATATGAAATCTACAACACAATTTAGTACAAAAATACTAAAAGTCAATAATAGTAGATAATTCTGAAAGCATGAGATTAAAAAAACAAGTTACAAAGTGAAGATTAAGAATAACTATTGAGGACATCTAAAATAAGACTAATCTGGTTAGAAATTATTTAGAAAAATATTGTTAGTTACTTGAAAGTGGCAAAAACCTCATCAACCTGTAATTCTTTAACTAGTAAATACTGTGTCATCATGGAAAAAAAAAGTGTTTTTTCATTCAATTTCAATTTTTCCACATTTCATTCATACATTACTGAAGCAATTAACTTTTCATGGGTATGTGCCCAAAACAGCACAAGAAATAAAAGGAAGATAAAAGGAAGGGTTTTGTTTCTTTGTCTATTTAGTCTCTCTAGCTCCGCCCCCCCAACCCACAATCCTTACTTTTTTGGCACTTGCTATATAGACCAAGTTGCCCTTGAACTCACAAAGATCAGAGATTAGTACACCTCTGGGATTAAAAGTATACTCTAAAACCAAGACTGGAGATGAAATGAACTGACTAGAAATCCAAGGCCATGGTGAACAGTTAAGAAAAGAATGTTTCCTGAGTCTTGACCAGAAATCTTTCAGGTGAGAATGCTTTTGTGCTACAGCAATAACTGCAGAATGCACACAAGCTCAGAGGACCAGGGAAGTTGCTGTGAGACTGGTGTGTCTTAGTCTTTGTTCTACTGCTGAGAAGAGGCACCACATCCTAGGCAACTCTTAGAAAAGAAAGCACTTAACTGGGAGCCATTGAGAGTTTCAGAGGCTTAATCGAGTACTAGTATGATGTCAGGCTTGGCTCGCAAGGCAAGCATGGTACTCAATAAGTTGCTAAGAGGCTACATCCTGATCTATAAGAAAGAGAGAGTAACTGCTAGGGCTTGGGGGAGGATTTTGAAATTCCAAACCCACTCTTAACAATATACTTCCTCCAAAGACCATATGCACTCCAACAAGGCCACACCTCCCAATCCTTCTCAAACAATGCCTGTTGTCCATCAAAGACTTCAGAAAGATACAATATTACCTAAGCAAACAAAAAATAAGCAACTTTCAAACTCTAGAAATGACAGAGACATTTCGCTGCCTGGACAGTCACCCAAAGTTCTTTTGTACCACTAGGGCATCCATTTTCGGCCTTCAGGCCCATAGTATCCAGAGACATTTCCATGAAGCAGGAAATTTCAAAGGCAGTTCAGTCACTATCTGCTGTGTCCTGCAGAATGTCTCGCAGACTCTTTCATGAATCAGGAACCCCGAAAGATCATCTCACCTTTAGGCAAGTTCAGCAGTCCTCTCTCTGTGGGTTCTTTGTGTCCAGTTTATGCAACTGTCCAGGCAAGAGCAGTTTCTTGCCCAAATGGCTATCAAACTCCATAAGGATCCTCTTCGATGCCCATCTTCTTCTTGAAGTAGATTGGTGCTGCCAGGAGCAGTGTCTCATTGTCATGAAAAGTCCTAAGTTATTAAAACATTAAATAACATATTCCATAGTCTTTGAAAAATATGAAGAATATCTATCTAAAATATATCTATGTACATCTAGAAAATCTAACATGACTACAAACTTGACTATTATAGATAACTATTCATTAACAACTTATATACATAACATTTTTACATGAGCTACACAATCACAATACCTTAATCAATATCAGAAATACATATACATATAACAAAATTGACCTTAAATTTAAATCACTAAAGCAAAATCCATATCAATGCAAATTATTCATACCTATATCATATCCCCCTTTAAATGTAAAAGAACATTTATAAACAATATTTAGGAATATGGGTGCAGTTATTTCTCTCCAAACTGCTTCCTGCTGAATGGGGGCGCTGTTATTAAGATTTTTCATGGTGTAACCAGTGTGCCAGGGTCATCTCAGTCAGCAGTTGAGTGAAGTAATTTTCTGAAGGTGTTCACAGCAACCTTTCAGGAGGGCGTGGTCTATTATACCATATTGGGATAGAAGCAATCCAAAGAGTCTCATCCTCTGTGAAAACAAAAGAAACTCTTTTCCAAAGTATCATATCCTTAGATCCAAATTCTGAAGTTAAGGTATTTTCAAAATATCTATGTTGGATTAGTTCAGTAGCATTTATAAACAAATATCTTTTAGCAGCTGTTGCTCCTTCCTCAGCATTCAAACAGAGCATAATAGCATACAGTATCAAAATTTTCTGTGTATTTTCCATCTTTGTGCACTTTATTTTAACCTCTATTTTGTTTATTTTTACTTTTATTTTATATTCTCTGTGTATCTTTGTCCTGGAATAACTCTGTAGACCAGGCTGTCCTTGAACTCTCAGAGATCCATCCATCTCTGCCTCCCAGGCATTGGGATTAAAGGTGTGTACTGCCATACCTTGAAGTCACAGAGGTCAATCTCCCTCTGCCTTCCAAATGTTTGGAATAAGGTGTGTACTATCACACCCAACTACTCTCTTTCTTCCTTATTTTTGTTTTTACTTTAAGAATTTTAACTTTTAGCCTGCATATATTTTTAACACACTGTAAATCAGTTAGAAGTTTTCTTTGTTTTTGATGCTCTCTTTACTGTATCTCTCTCTGTTTATCTGACCACATGAGTCTTTAATTTACCAAGCAATCTCAATAGGACTAAAGCCGTGGCTTTGAGGGCTGGATCCAGCCCATTCCCTAGCTTTCCAGCCTCATGGCGGAGATACCAGCTGTAGCCATTTTTATTGCCACAAGTCTAAGTCTATGGTGTTTCAAGGTCCTTGCCAGCAAGCAGGCTGCAACAGTATTAAGCAACACTCAAAAGCTCCGCAGTCAGGACCGCCTGCTTGAAAGAGTCAGAGTTTTCCCTGGCCAGACGGCCCAGAAAGCCAGCATTTTAAATAAAACAGCACAACTTTTTTCCTGCTATGGCTGAAAACAAACAAGCATGCAGTCAGCTTTTATCAATATCATTTAAGTGTTTCGTGGCAGGACCTCTTAATGAGCTGCAGGGTTTTGCAGCTAAAGCTGAGTCAGGAAGCCTCTCTTAGATGAGAGTGCTTGCTTGCCTCTAGCAAGCAGAGCAGACCCAAGAAATTGCTGCTACCACATCAGGCGCCATTCTGTTGTGGGAGCTGCGGGCTGTGTTCCTGTCGCCCCAGCTCCTGGTCGCCTGGCTAGCTTATGCCCCGAAATAACAACACACAAACTGTATTCTTTTAAACACTGCTTGGCCCATTATATCTAGCCTCTTCTCAGCTAACTCTCGCACCTGGACTAGCCCATTTCTAATAATGTGTGTAGCACCCTAAGGTGTGCTTACTCGGAAGATTCTAGCCTATGTCCATCCTGGGTCGGAGCTTCATCGCATCTGTCCTGGCGATGAGCTGCATGGCATCAGTCTCTGAGAGGAGCTGCCCTGCATCTGAGCTCACTTCCTCTTCCTCCCAGCATTCTCTTCTGTTTACTCCACCCACCTATGTTCTAACCTATGAGGGCCAAGCAGTTTCTTTATTTTTTAACCAATGACCTTCCTCCATCAAATGTCTCTTCCTTGTGTCCAAGCATACAAATATATGAGCTTGTAGGGGCCATTCATATTCAAAACACCATATTTTTTCCTCTTAGAAATGACAGAGAAATATCATTCATGACACCTCAACAATATGCCTGTCTAAACAATACCTGGACAATGATAATGTCAATAGACATGATAATGTGAAAAGACAAATCTTACAGGGTACCTTCCACCCCTTTTTTTTTTTTTTTTTTTTTTTTTTTGGTTTTTCGAGACAGGGTTTCTCTGTGGTTTTGGAGCCTGTCCTGGAACTAGCTCTTGTAGACCAGGCTGGTCTCGAACTCACAGAGATCCACCTGCCTCTGCCTCCCGAGTGCTGGGATTAAAGGCGTGTGCCACCACCGCCCGGCCCTTCCACCCCTTAACAAAAACTATAGCCAACTAATGACTAATGAAAGGGGTAGAATTAGATTCTCCTGGGGTTGAGTCCCCTAATTGGTTCATCTTTTTTTTATATATTTCGATAAACAAATATAACTGGGGAGTAAAAGAATTTAGCACAAAAATATTGGGAATTGGGTTTGCAGAATTAAGAAAATGCTTGCTCTTCATAAGAAACTCAGACAAGATAAACAAAATACATCTTAGGATAGTACATATGCATATGAGCATGGTGATATGAATACCACCATGAATTATCACATACAATTACATGTATTTATAGGATATAAAGTAATGTTATAATCTATGTATAACAATGTAGAATAGATTAAAACCATCTACACGTTATATTAATTATTTTCAAATGGTTATACTGTCTGAGCATTTGGATTTTGCTCTTTACAATTTTAAAATCTTAATATTTTAACTATCATCAACATAGTGTGTAGTAGCTCTCACAAACCTCATTCTGACTACAGCTTTGCACCCTTTTGGATCAGCTTGCCTTTTGTTGCTATTTAGGAGAAGAAAGTTCCTCAGGCATTTCCTCTTTGCAAGCTGGAAGCTCAGCTGTGTGGGGACTAGCCCAGAAGGCATCCCTCACTTGATTCCATTTTCTATGTGAGCTCCCCTTATGACTCTCAGTGCAGCCTTGGTTCCAACATTAAATTTCCTGGAGTGCTTTTTCACTTCAAACATTGTGTTTCTTTTGGACATGCCTGCTCTTTTTCATTGTAGACCTACAGAAGAGTGATTACTAATAACCACACAGCAGAATCAATATTATACTGTTTGGAATACACTCAGCCAAGAAAAGTAATCCAGTATTTTTCAGTTTAGTCTCAGGTGAGTTCTTAGGATAAAGGCAAAAAAAATCCACATTTATTTGATTTTATTTTTTACAAAAATCACAAGAATAGTCTCTAGACCAGTTACCAATGAAACCTCTTGAGTTGGTCCTATATAAGCCACATTGGTCTCAGCATTATTGTCTTCTAAGTTTCAACTAGGATTACCTCTTAAGCCCCTAGTTCACTGGGGGCCCTTTTCATTCAAACAACAGTTTCTTAGTATTTCATGTTAGACATGCCACTTAAAGTCATCAAAAGTTTGAGGATTAGCTGATAGATCATTATATATTTATACAACCTGTGTATACTCAATAATAAAAATGAAAGGACAACCTTGTGACCTTGTTTAGAGGTTCCAGCAGGGGAGCACAGCTACTCATCTGTCCTTTGTGGAAGACTAGTCCTCCTCTGTTCAGGGAAGGTTGTTCTCTTCAACAGAGCATGAAGCTTTGAGAGGGACACATGTGGAGTATTGAGGAGAGAGAGGTACAACCACCAAGCCACTTGGACCAGCAGAATCAACCATGGCAATCAATAGGGTTAAATATATTGCAGCCAGACACACATCCTGGACCTTGGTTTGGAGTCCTAACAGTTGACTTGTTGGACTCTTTCAAAGGACTGGTACTGTTGAATCATAATGCAGGATCTCCATGACTCGAGGCAACAACAGGATATCCAAGAGGAGTTTTAATGAGGGCCCAGTGATGAAGGTGTGCCAGAACCAGAGGTTTTTGAGCCAGACCAATGACTCAATACAATGAACATCTTATAGGTGGGGCTGATTGAAACAAACGGTTATACTGAGTAATGCACTGATGGCCCCATGTCAATAGGATGAATGAAGAGCTGTTGGAAAGATGGGGGATCAAGGTGGGTCTTTTGTTTGTGTTTGTTTGTTTTATTTTATTTTGTTTATGATTAATTTGGTGGGGGTACTGCAGAGGTGAGGGACAGATATAGAGGGACTGGGAAGTGAGCAGGATTGGGGTGAATGACATGTAACTTCCAAAAAATCAATAAAGAACCATGTTTAAAATAAGAAAATATGAAAGGACAAGTGCTATGTAACCAAACTCTGGAGAAATCTAAAGAAATTACATTGATCAAAAGAAGCCAGGCACATATGTATGTATACAAACTGATTCACTTTCAGGAAAATATCTAAGTAATTTATAGTATCTGATATTAGATTTGTGGTTGCCTAAAGCTAGAAATTGAAGAAAGTCAATGCTAAAAATATTCTAAGAAACTCTACTGTCTGAAAGCAGTGTTGCTCACTTTGGCTGTTGTGATGTGTATGTAACTGTTAAAGTTTCTTAGGTAACTGCTTTGCAATTTCCTTATATTCCCAGTAGTTCTTCTTGAACTTTGCATTTAGCAAGTAAAACTGATGAAGGAATGTGGAGGTACATAACTGCATCACCCATGTTCCACTGAAGACATCTGTAAAGGAAAAATACCCAGAATAAACATTCAGTAAGCTCTAGCCATTAGATTTCACAGTGAAAATGCGCTCATCATCCCCAGTACTCACACTAAGTCTCCATGTCTTTCCTTGAGGTTAGAGTCCTAAGGTAAAAAAATATATATTTAAACCTATGAATCTTGTAGCACATGGTGCCCATCAGCAATCCAGTCAGGAAGCTGAGACAAAAGATCCCAAGTTCAGGGTCAGCCTTTACCTACAAAATAAGACCTTCTCAAAAAAAGGAAAGAAAAAAAAACCCATAAAAACGACAAATCTTTCACTGTGTTGTTGCTGTGGTACCCAAACCAATTGTACTTAAGATTTTAAGTAACAGGTTTTACTTAGAGATAGCCAATTAACAAAAGAAGGCAGGACTTTTTGTTCATTTCAGTAAACCTGGGGTGTGTGCAATTAAAAATTCCAATTATAATGGAACGTTAACCATATTTAAAATGTTTTTATTATTATGCCTTATTTATTAATCATAAAACTGTATTTCAGTCTAACACACTGTGACTCTTTCATCCATAGGGGAAAGTAAGCAAACTGACATGCTTTAGAATGCCACGGAGCTCACAGTGATATAGAGTATGGGAATCAAAGCCTGAGCCACTTCTAGTTATTTAGCTCCTAAGATCTGACTGTGCCTGTTTGTATTTAAAGCCACAGAATTGTACCTCAAATGGGACCCTTTATAGAAGATCTGCTTCAGATTCAACTTTGGCTACTTCATTCTTGGATTTTCAGATGTCATTTTATCTATTATTTGTATTCATTTGCAGCTTTTTCCTACATTCAGTTTCCAAGAGAATGTAATTCTGGAACTATATCACAGAATGCCCTAGTAAAGTTCTGAAAACTTAATTTATAATTGTGTACATTTCATATGTCTTTTCATTTTGGAAAAGTCTTTTATTTTTCAGCATACTTAATCACACTAAGTGTTCTATGAAGACTTAATTTCATTTTCTTACCCATGTGATATTTTTATATTTTTACTTGCATAATATTTTCACATGAAGAATAGGATAACCGTACTAAAGAAAATATCGTCATTGTTGTTTCTATTATAAATTTCTTAATGTTTATCTGTTCATTTCTGTGGGAAGGTATGACCACAAGTCACAGTGCATGTGGCAGTTCAAGGCCGCTTGAAGGAGTCCTTCTTGTATTTTTGCCATAGGTTGGCCTTCGACTTACAAGACCCTTATCTCAGTCACCCTGCTGGGGTTGTAGGCATACCCTACCACATGGGGCCAGGAAACGAGGTTTCTCTTCAATAAAAAGTGATTCAACATAAAGTGGCTATTCATTTTTATGTTCATAATATACACAAAATACTATGCACATCAAATATAATCTCCTTGACACAAATATTTCTAACCTTAATATCACCAGAGTCTTCTTGACGGATTTATTTTTTATTTCACAGTGAAAAAATTTAAGATTAGGGGGGAAGAAAGAGAAGGTAGAAATGATATAATTACATAATAATAGAAAAATTATTTATTTATTTTATTTATTGGAAAAAGTAATTTAAATAGGTGGATTCATGTGGCTCGTGAAATGGTGCCGACATAAGGGGGCTTACCATCCAGCTTGAGGCCGGAGATTAACCTCAGAAACACTCATGATGGGAGGACAACACTGATCCCTGTGAGTTGTCTTTTGACACTCCTGCACTCTGGTGAGCACACACACGTGAACACACAGACATGCACACCCACATGAACAAACAAATGAAAGCTATTTTTAAAAACGGACTCACGGCCAGTCGGCAGTGGCTCACTCCTTTAATCCTAGCATTGGGAGGCAGAGGCAGGCAGATCTCTGTGAGTTCAAGGCCAGTTTGGTCTACAAGAGCTAGTTCCAGGATAAACTTCAAAGCAGCACAGAGAAACCCTGTATCAAAAAACAAAAAATGAACAAACAAAAGCAAAAAAAAAAAAAAAAAAAAGAAAAGAAAAAAAGGACTCACAAAAGAAACTGAAAAGAATTTATTGGAGGTTTATGTTAGAGAATATGGTAGACATCCCAGGGAAGAACAAAGGCCCCCAGGCTTTTGCTTCTTGTAGATTTACTGAAGAGAGTAAAACCTGGATGCAGATTGTGAGCACAAAAGCTGCAACCCGGCTATCTGGAATACTCGAGAAGAGTGTTTAAAGTTTATTTTTAAATTAATCCTGTCATTGGGTAAGATTTGTTCTGTGAAGACCAGCCCTCAGCATTCACCAAAAAGAGAAAGAAGTAATCACATTATTTACTGTTTTTCTAGCTTCAGGCCAGGAGAAAAGAGTTCACTGTGACTGCCAATAGTTACCTTTTAACAACGTGACCAAGGAGAGCCAACAGAACTGCTCATCTGTTGTCATCAGATTCATTTTCAGTCTTGTTGGAGTCGGGACACTTTCAAGCTCTTGTCACTGGCTCACCTTTAACTTTGAAATTCTTTGCCAGGCGCTCTGATGTCTCTATCAGAGGCCAATGGTGGTGTGTTTTTAATCCAGCCATGAAAAGCCAGAGCTGTGAATGAGACTGGAGTTTCCTGATTAGCTCTTGAAATCTGTCTCCTTTAAATGTCTTAATTCCCAATCTACAAGAATATTACCTTTCTTAAAAGCTGTGACGATGTTTCATAAATAAACATGGAAATATTCTCAAGTAAAAAAACAAGAATATTATCGGCCAATTATGCCATTTTTCCCAGAGACAACTGGCATATTGACATTCAAATCACTTAAAGGATGCCTGGAAAAGAGAGAACTGTAGAGGATCCTAACATCCCCTGCTCTTTCCCTCTATCCCCATCAAGAGCATCCTATTAATGTAGAGTAATAACTTTTGTTACCTTCTTAAAAAGAGACACAATATTACCAAAGAGTAAGTTTGTAGAAATACATGATGAGGAGAAAGAATTAGAAAATAGAAAGACCTGGGAGAGAGTTAGGACCAAGATTGAGTCAGGAAAATAGAAGAACACATCAGACACATCAACAGCATTCTCATCGGTCACTCACATCTGCTGAGACGCCAACTATGGCTGACTAATATGCTATCTACATGCAAACGGAGCCTCCATATTCTTCATTTGCCTATTCCTCCATGTAGGATGAGGCATTTTTGACAGTTCTTATAATATAATTAAAATATGAAACATAGGATTTGTACTCCTATTTGCCGTAATAGCAACAGCATTCATAGGCTACGTTCTTCCATGAGGACTAATATCTTTCTGAGGGACCACAGTAATTACAGATCTCCTATCAGCTATCTCTTACACCGGGACAACCCTAGTAGAATGAATCTGAGGTGAATTTTCAGTAGACAAAGCCAACCTGACTCAATTCTTTGCATTCCACTTTATTCTACCCTTCATTACCACAGACCTCATATTAGTTCACCTATGAAACCAGTTCTAACAACCTATAAGGCCTGAACTCGGATACAGACAAAATTCCATTCCACCCTTAATACACAATCAAAGATTTTCTAGGCGCCCTCCTATCAATAGCACTCATAATTTTGGTTTGATTTTTCCCAGATATTCTCAGAGACCCAGATAGTTACACCCCAGCAAATCCACCTAACACCCCGCCACACATTAAATCAGAATATTTTCTCTTCGCCTATGCTATCCTTCAATCTATCCCTAACAAACTGGGTGGAGTTCTAGCTCTAATCTTATCGATCCTCATCTTCACCCTTATACCTTTCCTCCATACCTCAAAACAATGAGGACTTACCTTCCACCCAATCACATAAACAATATACTGAATTCTAGTAGCCGACCTTCTTATCCTCACATGAGTTC
This sequence comes from Chionomys nivalis, assembly GCF_950005125.1. Classification (NCBI taxonomy): domain Eukaryota; kingdom Metazoa; phylum Chordata; class Mammalia; order Rodentia; family Cricetidae; genus Chionomys; species Chionomys nivalis. The sequence goes on along the minus strand of NC_080086.1, from coordinate 186,110,652 downwards.
GGGGCCAATTAGTTGAACACCCATTCATCATTATTGGACAAATAGCCTTAATCAGTTACTTTGCCATTACTGTAATCTTAATACCCATTGCAGGCATAATTGAAAACACATTCTAGACCTAGGTTAAATGTCCTGATAATATAAACATTACACTGGTCTTGTAAATCAGAAATGAATAAACCTTTTTCTCAGGACATCAAGAAGCAAGGACTCCACCCCACCGTCAACAACCAAAGCTGACATTCTTTTTAAACTACTTCTTGTACATAAATTTATATAGGACATTAATATATTTACGTATATTGTGCATTAAATTATATTCCCCAAGCATAAAACATGTATTAACTATTAATTATTTAAAACATTATATTCTTTATATACATAACATTCATTAAACCATGACTATGGTACTCAAACATTCAATTAATGCTCACAGGACATATCTGCGTTATCTTACATGCACCATTCTGTCATAAACTCTTTTTGTCCATATGACTATCCCCTTTCCCACTTGGTCTATTAATCTATCATCCTCTGATAAACCAGCAGCCTGCCCACCTATGCCCTTCTTCTCGCTCCAGGCCCTTTGAACTTGGGGCTGACTAATGTGAAACTTTACCAGGCATTAATATGACTTCAGGGCCATATTAATGTTTTATCGTCCATATGTTCCCCTTAAATAAGACATCTCCATGGTGCAGATCTAATCAGTCCATGACTAACATAACTGTGGTCTCGGGCAGTTGGTATTTTTTAGTTTTCAGGATGCTATGACTCAGCATAGCCATCAAGGCATGAAGGTCAACTTACCATGTAGATGGACTTTTTACTCAAGTATCATATATTCTCATATAAACCTTCTGTGGTATATTAATTAATGGCCTGGGACATGAAGAGATCTGTGAAGGAAGCAACCCTCCAGTTACTCTTGTGTATGAATGCGTCTCGTGAATGGAGGCTCTGGATGCCTTTCTCCCTACTGGCTTTACTAGAACATTTGCAAAATAAACAGTCTTTGAGAATAAAAGCATCCTTTCTCTTTGGGACAAAAAGAATGTTTGCTTCTTCTTCATTATTAAAATCAATGTCCATAATCAGAGCATAGGCAATCAGATTTACCCTGCTTTGGAAACTGTGGCACCCTAAACTCAAAATTCCTTGTCACTGCCAACACTTGAGCCCTTTCCCATTGTCATTACATCCTGCAAAAGCAGAGCACAGACACACAGGGTAAACATGGGCACTACAGTTACCTTCACAGCGGTGAACAATACCGTTTTCCTTCTCTGGGTTATATACTAGGTTCTTGAAGAGAAATAAGTAGTTCCATATTTCCCTGAACTAGAAGCCCGTCCCATTGACAGTCAGTGTAATCTCTAGTCAGAAACCTTTGCTCTCCGGGGCCATCTAAGAACAGGGAAGAGCAACTGCTCTGCCAGTATGTATCTTCTGTTTGTACGGAGGTGGTATCTAACAATGTAAATAAGTTGATTCGATTGCTGCTCTTGGTAGTTAAGACAGAGCCAATCTGCTCTCGCCATGCCATTTCTAGCTGCCTACTAGACATATGCCCAAATCTTAGTGGTGGAAAGGTGGTGACAGCCATATCCACATTCCACACCCAAGCTTGTCTAGCCTGGTCAAACTGTGGATAGCCAATGGGAGGCATGTGACAAATGTGTGATGAGAAGAATCGTCCCTGTTCTACTGTTTGCTGAGCTAAGGGTGATTAGATAACCATGCAGAAATCATTACTTAGGCAAGATATTTATAGAGTATTCAAAATTGAATGTCCATACACTTCAAGAACTGGTCTACAGAGATGGTACTGGCTAGTTGAATTGAATGAATATTTGGTGTTGTGGAAAATTTAGCAAGTAAACCTTTCCTAATGGCAAAGGAACACTTAAACATTAAATTAGTTTATAGAATGCACATGTAACACAAGGAGTTCAGTTGTAAAATGCAGAGACTTCTCAGATGGGCTTAGCGTAGCCTTTGCTGAACTTTAAGCGAATTTCTGAGAGCGGTTCTCATAAGTGTGAAGAAAACTTAATAGAAAGAGCTAAAAGGAGAAGGAAATTTCTCTACTCTGCCCATATGTCAAGAAATCACTTCCCACCCTGACTTCTGTGATTCCCCAGTGAAGAGTTTTCTTTAAAAAAAAATTGATATGTATGTCTATGTGAGAGAAGGCCACATGTGTGCAAATGCCTGGGGAGGCTAGAAGATACCAAATTCCTCGGAGCTTGGAGTTAGAGGAGTTATGAGCAGCCTAACATGGGGGATGGGAACTGAACTTGAGTCCTCTGCAAGTGTAGTATCAACTCTCAGCCACTGAGTATCTCCAGCCTCAGAGTAAAGATTTTAAACACTGAATTTTTTTTTTAACCTTTCAGTTGTGGGGAAATTCAGGTATAAGTAATTGTGATAAACTTTGACACACAAAGATTTGTCTAGCAACATACTCCTTTTTTCTTTAGTTCTTAATGAATGATATAAATTCAAAAGAAAACGAGATAAAAAGTCCTTCTGGCCTTCCACCCATATGAATATGGTGTCTATAGAAATGCTTCTGCTAAAATCTACCATCTTGGGGGCTGGGAGATGTCTCAGTGGGTGAAGAACACTTGCCGTGCAATCCTGAGGACCTGAGTTTGCGTCGCCATCACCCATGGGAAAACCCAGACTTGTCTATCTGTGTCTGCAACTTCAGAACTGGGGTTCAAACGCAGGGTTCCTAGAGCCATTTCCTGTTCATTAAGAGCCTCTGCCTCAAAGCAATAAGCTGGAAAGTGATAGGAGAAAACGCTGAATGTCTTGTTATGGCCTCCACATTTCAGCACAGGGGAGTGCCCAGCTCCACACTTACCCCCTACCCCCCAACATAGACACACACATACATATACACACACATACATATACACATACATACACACACATTCATACAGGCACCATACACTAACATAGACACATATATCCACACATTAACATTTATACATACCCTCACACACGTATACAGATATACACACTCAAACACACATATACATACATACATACACACACTAACACTTCTACATATACACTCACAGAAAAGCTAACAGGTTAAAGGAGTGTACTCGAAAAAATGAAAGTGGTTTTAATTAGAGAGGATAGATTCTTTTTTTTAATAACACAGAAATTAAACAAAAACTGATTGATTTCTCTATAAGCTTTCTTTTTTATCTAATTTCTTAGATAAATTTCTTATTGTGACCCATTTAATCACATCAGCTTTCAAGGAAATGAAAATGAAAACTAAGTGTTCTATCACGAATTCCAAGTTCTAATCTCTTACACATTCCTATTAATCTTCAAGAGAATCCTTAACCTTTTCTTTCATTTAGAATAAATGAGCATGTTCAGCCCATTTTACTGCTGAATAAACCAAGAGTTTTTAAAAGTAGGATAAATTATACAGATGATATTAGTATAAACCTTGGAATTTGAAATTTGACATTGTCTCTGAACTCAGAGAAAATGTAACCTCCCATTAATAACATTTAATTGATAACTCTGTAACATTATTACACGTATGCACTTGCAATTACATCTAATCTCCTATTAAAGTCTAACTCATGAATACAGAAGTAACCTCTATTTGAAATGTTAATGATGCTGTTTGTGATATATTGTGATATATATGATTCTGGAAAGTTAAATATGTGTCATTCAAGATGTCATACATAAATATAGAAATAAATCTAAATGAATGCTGTTTTTTATCACCAACTAAATTATAAATGCATTAAAGACATATCTTTGAAAATTGCTTTCTAAAATCAAATGTGCATGTATTACCTCTGTTTACTCTGCTCCAGGTATAGGAATTAATAGGCCTAAGACACGGAGTATCTGAATATTTGTGCTATGTAACTGAAACCTGCCATATTAATTGTTTCTTTTAGAAATACAGATAATGAAACCCACTGATTGCCTTTGTTCCAAGCAATGGATTTTAATTACATTTAGAAAATGTAATTAATAATAATTACATTATTACAACTACACAATATTAATTACAATTACATTAGAATAAAGAACTCTAATTTCATTTGGAAAAAATAGAAATGATTCTAAAGCTCAGGGCGTTCTTTCAAATTCTAAGTAGTTTTATAAAAATTATTTCTATTCTTCTAAGATCACATATTTTGTCTTTTTACTCATTTGACCTCATAATGCCCTAAGTATAAAATACTCTTACTTAATCTCCAATCTATTAAAGATAAAGAATATCATTAGTCAGAAAACTGTTTCAAATGAGTTCCTTTTGCTTGGATCTTGAATGGTAGAAAAAGAGTATTGGTGTTTTACAGCTGTATTGACACGTTTATTCGAATGAGTGTTACAGTGGTTGAGGTGGTAGATCAGATTTTTGTCTGTAAACACTATAAAGGCAAGGTTATTTACTCTTTAGACTTATGACCAGAGAATCAGTTTAATTTTAAAATCTTCTAGATTCTTATCTTGGGCTCTTACAAAGAGATTATAGTCTTTGGGAGTACTAAACACCAACAATCTGCCGTTCTGGTGGGTGTGTTATTATTTCCACTTAGCTGACATGTTGTTTAATTATCTCTAAAACATTCTTGGTAGTAAAATAAAGCTGCTCCATAAAACATCCCAGCCTTGGATTAACACTTAGTGGATTTCATACTGGATGGTTTCCTTAATCTTCTGCAAATGGCAAATATGAACTTTTGGAAACTTCTTAGGCTTATAGGATAAAATAGAGCAGAAACCTTGAGTTCAAGGAGGAAGGGGAACTTCTCATGTATTCAGGCCAGTTCCTGCCTTAGAGGCTTAGAGACTGTCCCACAGTTCCAAATACAACCAGATAATGAATGCATCAGTACATGGCAAAGTCATATACACACTTAAGGAGCCGCTGTACTAATAAACAAATAACAATGACAGTCAATATGACCTGAAATCTTTGATAACTGAGAATTTGTAATTTAGACTATTATTCTATGCTATATGACATTCTTTATATTAGCAGAATTACTAATTAAAATAATAAAGTTGTCGGGATCATTTAGAAGAAATGAAAACAGAAAAGAGATTCATCATATCAAATTCCTTTCTTCATATAAAAGTGTATTTACACTATGATTCAACTCAGCCTAAGCATGACCTGAACAAGGACAACAAAACTAGACATGTCAACATGGACAGGGGAAAGCTCATGAGTTCTCCATCATACACAAAGAATGAGAGGCCACTAAAGAATGCTGAAAACAAGAGAAACAGTATTCGCCAGGGAAGAACATACTTATGTATTAGCTAATACTAAATGGACAGTCTTTAAAAAGGCATAAAAGTAACATCATATAGATGGAATAGGTAGCATTTAGGAATATATACATTCATATATTTATAATGTGTAACAATAATTAATAATAAAAGAAGCCATAGATTTGAAATAGATCAAAGAGGGAGAAAGGGGTATATGGGAAGGTTTGGAAGGAAGAAAAAGGAGGGAGAAATGATGTGATTATATTATAATGTCAAAATAAAATAAATTTTATGAAATTGATTATAAGAGTAAATAACCAAAGTTTGAGGATAGCAAATGTCATCTACACTAAATAAGTATACTTCATCTATAAACACTCCCATCTAATTTTAGACACTCTATGACATAGTCATATTACAGAAGTTGGATATAGTATTAACTGAAAACCAGATTTTCTTGCCTGTGTCTTAAAACCTCATATGGCATGAATATATTTCAAATTCATTGGATTTAGCACTATTTTTATATAGTTTCTTTGTTTTTTGAACAAGCCTTTTTTTGTGGTACTGAAGGTAGAACCTAGGGCCTTATACGTGCTAGGCAAGTATCCTATGAGCTAAGTTCCCAGAACTACATTCATTATTAAAATAAAAAACAAAAACATCAAAATTAATGAAGAACATCAATATGTTAATTAAATCGGAGTCATTGCACACAAATGTGGTCTTTCATGACGGCATGGGTTCTACCTATTTTGAAGCTGTCATATCATCTGATTTAGCTGACTGACTTAATGGCCTCGTTCACTCGTTGAAAAAAAATAAAGTAAAATTTAGAGAATGATGATGACTGGACAAGGCAACAGTCATTGAGTGTAACAGAATATCAGTAGAAAACATTCGAATCATCTTTATTAATTTTTGTCTGTTTTGTTTGGTTCTACTGAAGGACTCTAGGCTACCTAGTGGGTTCCAGGCAGAGGAGTGAATCTGGGAAAGAGAGGGGTGAGCTGTGAGTTATGGAGGGAGGAGAAACCATGGTTAGATGTATTGTTCGACAGAAGATACTATTTTCAATAAAAAATAAAAATAAATGCATTGCTTATATAAGAAAAAAAATTTAGAGAATGTTGAACTCAACTAATACGTACATGAAAAGAAAAATATGGACAAATTACTAAAGTGGGTCCATATATGACTTGTATGATCCAACATAAATGAAAATGGTGACATCCTTTGTCAAAGGTTGTAAGAATTTCAACAAAAAAAGGGCAAGAACACTAAACCGGATTCAAGACCCTTCTGAGTGTGGGACTCTGTTTTATGGCTAAAATTACATATTCACGAGGCCAATAGCCTTCAATGGATACAAGTCACCAACACGGAAAGTTTGGCTTAGCTATCATTTAAGAAATGTGATACAGGTAAGAGCCAGTTGGAAGAATTGTGATAATTATGTGATTAAAGTGCACAACCTGATGGCTAGTGACATGCTACATGTATTTACTGTGTAAGAAGAATGTTGCTGGCTTAATAGACACAGCTAATTGAAATGAGGCTGAGTAGTACGGAGCATGCACACAGACTAGTTTCTACAATTTAGAATTCAACAGAATAATGTGAAGTCTTTTACTACTTAATTAAACTTCTGTAATGCCTGTTTTACCAAGATGAATAAAATACATAAATTGTATGAGGTGACATCCAAAGCACACAAAAGAGAGAAATGTAAAAATCAGAACAGTGGGTACATTAAACTGATTCTTAATAATTGAAACCAATTTAATCATTTGAGATTGTTTTATTCTAGCTGACGTAATACTGTAGCAGTTAGTTATATTCTAATTATAACCTGTTTCATTTTACTCTGCCTTTCTAGTTAATTATTACAGTCAATTTGTAAAATGACATGGTTCCACATTTGCATAGGTCACTATTAAATAAATGAATAGCTGAAATTACTCTAGCATTGAAGTGTCAACTTTGGTAGAAGTCAAGAGGACTTCAAATGTTCTTCTAACACCCCTTAATGTGTTAATGACCACTATTAAACTGCAATTAAAAGGCCAGGAAAAATGCATGAAACAGTTAATAGAAAAATAGCACAGACACAATTAAAATGATTCTGGAATTTTTTTTTTTTTGACTGATAGAAAATAAAGTGATATGCTGTAAAAAATGTAGTGTGAATCTACTTCTAACTCAAGGCAGAGTTGACAGTTTAATGATAACAAATCATAGGCTGCCTTTTGGGGGGAGCATTGAACGTCAGCTTAAAATTAACATCAGTAGTAAACAAGACAATGTAGTGATTTTACCTTGTATTTAAATTACTACTTATTATGGTACTAAATAATAGCTTTAAATAACTTGGTGTCCAGATTACTGATATACAGTCTATCTGTGGGGAAAGAAAAGACAGTGCTGAAAGATATGTTTAAGGTTTTGTCATTCTAAATAAAGGATAAACGTACGTCTTTGCAGTACAAGCCTCATTAAAGTTGCCAATGAAATCTTTCACTAAATCTCTTCTATGCTGAAAACCTCCACATTGTCATTAGAGTACTTCACTCACCCAAGTAATGAGCAAGGATGATCAGCTTAGACTCTATCACCCAGGGTCAGGATGCTATTTAATCCAAGAATGCAAGAGAAAAACAATAAATAAGTAAACAAAATTGTATATGAGCATTCAACTGGCAAGCAGAACCTCAAAATATATTAGACTGTGTTTACAAGGTATGTTTTTATTAATTCTGTTTTGCTTAATGTTTTCACCAATTTGATGGACAGTTCTTCTTATTGGCTAGATATTCTAAACTGTGAGGTCATAGAAATTCCTTATCAAATATCGTTTATTGAACACAAGTCAAGGATACACAAACGTTGAGGTGGCTCTAGTAGGTCTATCATTGAGGATGACAATGACTACAAACGTGCAAAGAAACGGGCACCAGGGTGCACCCAGGGATCCACATCTATATCTTTCTTCCATGGCTATGTAAATACGTGAGTCAGCCTTAGATATTTTTTTTTTTTTGGTTTTTCGAGACAGGGTTTCTCTGTGGTTTTGGAGCCTGTCCTGGAACTAGCTCTTGTAGACCAGGCTGGTCTCGAACTCACAGAGATTCACCTGCCTCTGCCTCCCGAGTGCTGGGATTAAAGGCGTGCGCCACCACCGCCCGGCCTTAGATATTTTTTTAAAGATTTACTTTATTTAATCATCTCTGTGTAGATCTATACACATGAGTGCAGGTAGTCATGGAAGACAGAAGTATGGCTATACCTAGAGCTGGAGACACTGTCATCCGTGAGTTGCCTGGTGTAGCTGCTAGGAACTTGACTCGGGTCATCTGAACGAGCGATCTGTGCTCTGATCCACTGATCCATCTCTAGTCCCAACTGCTCCCTTTTGTCTTAAACTACTTGTTGTCTTAAGTCTGCACTTAAGTTCTGATATAAAACTCATTATCACTTTAGACAGGCAAATGTTCATTATAAATTCATGACTAATACTGGATTCTTGAAAACGGAAGCCTTGTCATTTCCGACTATTGATTTTAATGGGTGGTGGAATATGGTATTAGTGTTATACTCCATTGGTGCATAATATTTATGTATTTTTAATACTAAATACATCAAGACATCTCTTGACCCATGTCTAAACTATAACCACTAAGGAAATTTTCACTTCATAAAATTGTAGAATATAATCGTAGAAATAATTTCTAGTGGTCTGAAAGTCTTTAATCATCCAGTCAAAAAGAATTCTTCCTAAGCACCACTGTTGACTTTCAGAGTCTACACAATGGCATCTTTAGGATCTTTCTAGAACCAATGACCAGTGAGAGGGAGGACTTTTGGCACTTAGTGTATGAATTAAACATTTTGAGCATTTCCAACACTATGCATCCTCTTAACAAGGCTAGACTGAGGCAATTATCACCTATTCCAGAGCAATTTAAAATATATTTTTTTTAATTTAAATTGATATTCAAATAACTTGTTATATTTAACTTTAAAAATAATTTATTGGAAATCTTATATATAAAACTCACTTTCACCTTCAACAAAAAGATTAGTCTCTTAATTACTCTCCTTGTTCACATACACACACACACATACACACACACACACACACACACACACAGCCAAATGTTGAAATTGAGTATACTAATGGTTTATTCATTTTGAGAATTTCGTCTCATAAGCACTAATGTTAATGCATATGTCCTCCCTAGTTGGTTTAGAAACTACCCTCCCATTGTCCTGATAAACTCATTCATGAAATTGGTGGTCCTTTAGAATATAGGACAGGGACCTTCCTTAATATAAAGCCATGTGAATGACAATGGATTTTAACAGTTGATTTCAAAATATTTCATCATTTTCAAGTAGTCCTGAAGCCCTGTTTGTGATCCCAACTGCTTCTTTAAGTCCTTCTACTTCTAAGGAAATTCTGTAATACACATTTGAAATTAGTTTTGAGATTAAAATTCTTTGTTAAGAATGTTTAGGAAAATATTGGAAATGATTAAAATGTTTGAATCAGTACGAATAAAAAGTGTATTGCTGAAAGTTTCCATGGATTAGAGAAATGAAATGTGTAAGAACATAGAGACATTTGTAATGAGAGAGAGAGAGAGAGAGAGAGAGAGAGAGAGAGAGAGAGAGAGAGAGAGAGAGAGAACCCACCACATTTCTTAGTGTTTATGGCAAAGGATTGCTCACTTTCAAGGTTAAAATCTACTTTTTATAACATTAGTTGAACTGAAGCTTATAAAATATGGAAAAAATATCAGAAAAGGCTTTTAAAGTATGGAGCAGAAGCAATGAAAAATACACAAATGCATTAAGTTTGAGATCACAAATGTTAAAGGCAATATTAATAGAAGAAAATGTCAATGGAGACAAGTGTAGGCCTAAGTTAGCTTGTATCCCGCTAACCAGGATGAGTAATTCTAGAAAGCCTGGACTTCAAGCTGCCACACTGTAAAATTACCATCTGAAAGTGTTCTTTAGTTCATCTTTAGGGACACACAGAGCTCTAATCATTAAATAGTTCAAAATCTAAATTTAAAGTTATTTCTATAAAAATTAATTTTTCATTTCAAACTATTAGTCTTTATGTTTAATTTTTGGAGGGAATTTTGGTGGGTTTTTTGGGGAGGGTTCCAGATGAAGGAAATATTTATACTGGTAATTGCTTTGAATACATAAAATGACTTAGCTGCACATGTTTTTAAAAAGCACCTAGATTCTAAACAAAGAAAAATTAATTGTAAAGTAGGGAAGATGTTGATCTATTTAAAACCGAGATGACGGTAGTGGAGCTTTATGATGTATCCTCTTGACATGAACTGAAGGAGATAGATTAGTGACTGACGCTGGCGATGTCAGAATTTGCATTACAGTACACGCAAACTCCATGGCAATACACTATTAGCAATATACTATTAGCACTCTCAGTAAGCAGTAATGAATAAGAAGATAAAAATTGACAACGTCAATAGCCATATGCCCTCACAGTCCAGAATAATGAGCTGCATGTGTCTCAGAGTCAGCTATAGTCATAAATATACATACAGCCCAACAGACCTTTATGATGTTATCAACATTAAGTTTTCTGTGACCATAAACACACATAAGCACAGTAAATACATAGGTGATAAAATTAATATAGACAAAATTTACTGTCAATGGCAACAATAAAGATGGTGTTTTCATGACCCCTGTCTAAGGTGATTTGCAATGTATGCTTTTGTTCTACTGTATGGAAAACAGTCTAAAATATCTACTTTTATTTTTAGCTTGTCCTTTTTTATTTTATAGTATGCTAGTGAAGTGAACATGTGGCATGCTTGATCTCCTGACGCTCTGAGCAGAGCAGAAGAAATGCTATTGTATTCCAGTAGCTATCACATGTATTAGGATTTTTTAGAAAGGATGTCATATCTTCCTCAGGATTTTCTTTGGAAATTCAAACCTCCTAAAAGAAAAAATGTATTGTCTTAGTATGGTTAAGTTAGTAATTATTAAGCATGCAAATATCTCCTGAGAGACTTTTAGTGCAGGTTTAACAATGCTTTGAAATTCATTGTTATCCAGGTAACTTTTTTTTTAACAGTCTTATTTTGCATACCAATCCGAGTTCCCTCTCTCTCTCAGCCTCCTAGTCAACCAATCTTCTCCTTATCCCACCTCCCATTGACTCCTCAGAGAGGGTGAGGGCTCCCAGGCCTGCTGTCTAAGCTGAGCCAGGCATATATCAGTAAAATTTAACACATTCCCTTGAGTGTATCTGCAGATTCCTTTGACTCTTATGTTTCTTCTTCAGGAGCTAGCCTTAAACCTGTTTCCTAATTTTCTTCAATTTTTAAAAGGAAACTGTGACATATGTTGCTGAATTTTTTTTTGTAAGTTGCCAAGGCAAAGAGGTTGCTCCATTTAGTCTGGGGTTTAGCAACAAGCTCAGAGCTGATGTTCAGAAAGAAATCAGGGAATCCGAAGAAAGACCTGACTCTCAGGATGTGTTTATAGGACACATAGCCTGGCAATTGCCAGCGAATGACCTGTGTAGGGACAGTGGGGCCGAGTCCAGAGAGAGATGCTCTGTAGCCAGCAGCAGCCCCGAGTGGATCCAAATGAATGATGATGTGTGAGACGTAGTTGGATCCTTTTCCAGGAAGTCCACAGATAGTCGGTTTTTGACTGCTGAGGTGACTATTGACTCAATAAAGAAGGCAAATTTTGAACAATTTTTTTTTCTCCTTTATCTTTAGCATAGATTTGAGGAACTTCTAGACTGACAAAGAATGCATATAAGTCACAATGAATAAACATGAAATAAGTCACAACTGCATGGAAATTCATCTTTTCTAATATTTTCTTTTAGAATGAGATGAAATTAATAATTATTTAAAAATGAATCAGTTTTTATGTTTGAAATTTTTTAGCTCCACTATATATTGTTTATAGTGTGTAAACATATTTTAGCTATATTGAGGTATGGTGGATATAAAATTCATACATATATACTTCAATAAGTTGCCTCCACATACATTTAAAATGCAGACAAATCTCAGATTTTTTAGGTAAATGTACTTTTTAACATGAATCTAAGCATAGGTTTTCAAGGACTTCATTAGTGACATTTGTATGGATGTGGTATACCTTATTAGTACACATTGTATTTATCTGTCTTCATGCCCTTACTAGATCTAATTTTCAGTGAAACTATTAAGCTCATTTCTATAGCTGTGGAAGTTCAGACCGGCATTATTTCAGCAAAACTGCAACTTTGAGTGTGAAAAATCACATTCAAAGAGCAACGTGTGCAAAATTAAGCAAACTATTGATGTAGAGAAATGAAAAGTGAATGAATAATTATTAAATCCTAAGAATGGAATGAGAAGGGTATAAAATATATACATGTATCATATTTAATATTTCAGAAAAAAATTTAGAAAAAAATTATAAAATATATTTTACTTATTTATATACCTTTGAATACCTCTATTTTTCTACAAGAAAGAATTCCCAGAATAGTTTTTTCAGTTAATATCTAATGCTGACATATTCTTCATGTTGGATCAATTATCTAAGTCTGAATAAACTTTAATTGAGCCATTAAAAATATGTACTGCTATTGTGAAGTGAAATAGGTATATAGTTTACCTCATTAGTATTAATTTGAACATCCCTGGTTCTGTACATTTTCATAGGCAGAATGTATCTTTATAGTAATTCTTCAGTTATTTTTAAATTATGAACAAGCAATATAGGTTTTGAAAAATACCTATTGGAATCAGTGTTTGTTTCCCAAATGTATCAAAATTATCAGAAGTGCATTTGTTACTCTATGGCTCTTCAGCAGGCCTTGAAAGAAATGACAATAGCTTGATGTTATTTAATCCCGCTTAATTTTTATTGCTTATATTGTTTTTTTTGGGGGGGGGCAGGGTTTCTCCGTAGCTTTTGGTTCCTGTCCTGCTCTTATAGACCAGGCTGGCCTCGAACTCACAGAGATCCGCCTGTTTCTGCCTCCCGAGTGCTGGGATTAAAGGCGTGTGCCACCACCGCCCGGCAATTGCTTATATTGTTAACCTGACATCTTTTAGGTATTTTTTCTAGCTTACATTATTTCAAATACATTTATTCTAATGTACAAAAAATTCTCTAGTGGATATTTGTCACACTCAATATTTGCCTTTTCGTTTCTGTGTTCCAAAAGTTAAAACAGAAATTGAGAAGTAAGGCAAACTTACTTTTGATAACTTTTAAAAAAATATCTTTTGATGAATATTTTCAGTGTGAAACATATTTTGTTATTTTGACTTGGTTTATACATGAGATCAGATTTGAAATATAAAGCTGTTTATTATCAATTAGTGGTATTAACAAAAGCTAGTATTCCATGTTATTTGAAAAGGAATGTTTTCGTGTGTATTTGCATGTACCTTATCAAAGAAAATCCACACCTCATAAATGTATCCTCTGAAAATGAATTCAGCTATCCATGTGCAAAGGCTATGTCCCTACTGTTCACATGCTTAAGGAAATGATTCCGTTTAGCATGCTGTTTTTATATATTTCATTTAAGATAGAAGGTTGATAGTAGACCCCAGTGTTCTTGAGATTCATGAAGAAGAAATGGCCGTGCACAATTTGCTTCAGAGAATAATTCTGATAGGGAAAAAATACATCTAAGCATATGTAATTGAATGCCTCGAATAAATGTATAAGTGTGCACATATATATGTGTGTGGATGTGTGTGAAAAATCTGAACTACAAAGATTTCTAAATGTTAACTCCTGATTGCCATCCTTAGGAGCACATGTCCCTTTTCTTAACAATATATAAACTAACATTCGCTGTCATGGAACTGGGCGTTGTTTATGTTTTCCTCTTGTTTTCTTTTCCACTCTGCAGCGGCGGTAAGATAGACATGGATGTGTGTGATTCTGTGTTTATTCTGGATTCTCTGTGTATTGTTTAATGGATGGTCATGTATACATAAAAATAGAACCACATTAAGGGTATGAAACGTTAGGGATGATGTTAAAACTAGTACGTAATCAGCAAGGCCAAAAGTACACGGGAAAACATATTTGAGCATATTCAAAACATGTTGAGCCGGGCGGTGGTGGCGCACGCCTTTAATCCCAGCACTCGGGAGGCAGAGGCAGGCGGATCTCTGTGAGTTCGAGACCAGCCTGGTCTACAAGAGCTAGTTCCAGGACAGGCTCCAAAGCCACAGAGAAACCCTGTCTCGAAAAACAAAAAAACAAAAAAACAAAAAAAACAAAAACAAAAACAAAAACAAAAAAAAAACATGTTGATTAGTATTCAGACCTTTTGAAGAAAAATACTTTTGTTCCAAAGATGGTAAGTTGACACTGCTCCTTGAACTGGTAAAGTCTGAAGTGCTTCCTTTCTGTGTTTTGTGTTTATAGACCTAATCTCCCCATGTGTTCTTCTTCTTAAGGGTCTCTGGCAAGTGAAAACCAAGAGTTAACATTATGAGCCAGCCACTGTGTTTCTATGGTTTGTACTTAGTCATGAATCTCAAAGTGAGTCAGCTATTACTGCCCCCACCTAACAGTGCCACAAGACTACTAAGTGACATCCAAATTTCAAATGAAAGTTTCTGTCCTAAATATCCACAGGTGCTGTGTCTAGAGAGGCAGTGAGGTCCTCAAGCAGGGTTTATGACGGAAGTGCTTTGCCCTCATGAAAAAAAAAAAAAACATGGAAAAATTAGAACGTAATAGCATCATTTTAAATTTTGTATGGCATAAACAAGCATCACATCATTTTTCCATTTTAATAGGAATATGCCCATTACTATAGTCAAAATACAATTTCCCATTTTCTCTAAAACTTTAACTATTTGCAAAGGTATTACTTCTGGACTTAAATTGCAAATGATCATAAATACTATATTCCATATTATATGCATACAAATATAAAAATGATTATATAAATACATACTATCAAGGCAGATTACTGATCCCCTATAATAGAAGATTAGATAAACATTATGAAATCAAAACATGTAACATTATGCTGAAATTAATATCTTATTTAAAAATAAATTTAGGAGAATCTATCTCTTCTTTAATATATCGTAAACACTTCTATTTATAGTAAAGTAATTACCAGAGGATGAAACAAAATTCAAGTTTAATGTAAAGGACTTTATCACTGCATCTGATAAGAAATAAAGCAATTGCATTAGCCTTTTATATTGTCATTTGCTATAAACGTCTTGTAATTTTATGCCGTCTGTAAATAGATAATTTTCCCACTTGTGTGTTCCTTCCCTGTATTCTCACCACAAAGTCTGCCTTGATGAAGCACCACTAACTGTTCAGTTCTTCTGGTTATGTGTTTCT
Source organism: Chionomys nivalis (assembly GCF_950005125.1). Classification (NCBI taxonomy): domain Eukaryota; kingdom Metazoa; phylum Chordata; class Mammalia; order Rodentia; family Cricetidae; genus Chionomys; species Chionomys nivalis. Next base: position 186,094,977 of record NC_080086.1, on the reverse strand, counting down.
ACTGTCATTTCACAAGCATGGAAGTCCACTTTCTACTGATGTCTGTTAATTTCATTTGAATCAGGACATCTGTTGGTTTTCTTTTTTCTCTGTTAAGTTTTTGTCTGGTTGTCTTGTCCATTGGGGAGAGTAGGGTGTTGAAGTCTCCTACTATTAGTGTGTGAAATTTGATGTATTATTTAAACTTTAATAATGTACCTTTTACATATGTGGGTGCTCTTTAATTCAGGCAAGGATGTTCAGGATTGAGACTTCATCTTGATGGACTTTTCCTGTGATAAGTATGAAATGTCCTTATCCATCTCCTCTGATTAATTTTATTTTGAGATCTATTTTGTTAGATATTAGGATAACTACACCTACTTGTTTCTTAGGTCCGTTTGTCTGAAAAATCTTTCCCCAACCCTTTACTCTGAGGTAATGTCTGCCTCTGAGGTTGAGGTGTGTTTCTTGCATGCAGCAGAAAGATGGGATCCTATTTTTATCCATTCTGTTACCTATGACTTTTTATAGGTGAATTGAATCCACTGATACTAAGAGATATTAATGACCAGTGATAGTTAATTCCTGTTATGTTTTGGTGGTAGTGTTTGCATGTTTTCTTTTGGGGGGTTTGCTGATGTGGGGTTATTTGCTGCCTTTGTTTTTGTGGGTGCAGATAGGTTCCCATTAAAAGAATTGTAACAGTCTGAGTTAGTGTCTACCTACATCCATAGCAGCAATATCCATGACCACATTAAGACAAACATTCTTTTATTCAAATTGTTGTTAAACATTCTTCTTATTTCATTCTTTTTAATTAACTTATGTAATAACTTTTAGAAATATTTTTTTTGAAATAGAGTTTAGCAGCTCAATGGCTATCTGATAAACACAAAATAAGATAACATGGGGAAATATTTTGAGATATTTGTTAATATTATATTTTGCATTACTTACAAGAATGATGCAATGGAAACTGTACTGCAAAGCTACAAGGTCTGCCTCTCATAGAAAAATTTAGATGACAAAATTGAGTATGGGCATGCATGGTAGTCCAAGTGATCCCCAAATTAGTAAAGATTGTGGATGTTGCCCTTAGTTGCTCTTCTCAGAGGTTTAGGGTGGGATCATATTGCTGAGTACACTGCAGACTTAAGACAAAAGGAATTGAAATATTTGAGAGGGATCTAATCAGGAAGTCTGTGGCTTGTGACCTACTTCACATGATTCCAAAAAATACTGTGCAACCTGTCAAGGGAGGAAAGACATTAAAGAGTATTACCAAGCTGCAACATACGTGAACCACAGATACCACGAGCATGACAAGATATCTGTAAGGTACAATACATGCTACTTGTATGTCTGTGACAACCAACAGCTGTCTAGTTGGAAGTAAGGTCCACTCAACAGGAGGGAAATTATGCTAGGTACTGGAAGTCTAGACAGGTTCCTAGGACTAGCGAGGTCATAAAAGTTAGGAAAGAATCTATGACAACCGTGTTGCTAGACCAGCATAATTCCTTGCTACAATCTAAATTTTATCTTTATACCCACAGATAAGTGTAGCTACAATCCCACGTCAAAGAAGCCTCTTTTACAGCAAATAGAGACCACAGAAAACCAAAAATGGACACAATGCAAAGATCAACAAATCACAGGAAAGCCTAGTCAGAATGGGCACATTTATAATATAGTTCCTGCATCTATGACTCAGGAAACTTCAGGAAAGAGAGTGTAGAATGATTGAAAGAGCCAGAATACTAGGATATCTGGTGTGAAGTCATCTCAACAAGACCCAAGCAATGACAGCATCAATGGAAATATTCATGTCAAAGGAGAAAACTTGTGTAGGGTTCCACCCTTAGACAGAGAAATATAATCAACTATTGACTTCTGGGAGGAGAATTAGTCTCTCCCAGGATGAGACCCTAATTTGTTGTCAAATGCAGAGTGGTCAACTCTGAAACAATATACGTACAAGCAATAAAAACAGACAACAGATTCTATCCATTAATCTACCTATTTATCTGTCAATCAATCATCTGTTTAATATCTATCTACCTGTCTTTGCCTACTACTACTACTACTACTACTACTACACACACACACACACAC